>NC_048232.1:50857503-51157503 GCF_002007445.2 Ailuropoda melanoleuca
CCCCCCCCCACCTTTGTTCATTTGTTTTGTTTCTTAAATTCCACATATGAATGAAATCATATGGTATTTGTCTTTCTCTGATTTCTTTCACTTAGTATTCTGGTCTCTAGCTCCATTATTGTTGTGCATAGCAAGATTTCATTCTTTTTATGCTGAATAATATTCCATTGTATATATGTATACCACCTCTTTATCCATTCATCTATTGATGGACACTTGGGTTGCTTCCATATTTTGACTATTGTAAATAATGCTGCAATAAACATAGGGATACATGCATCTTTTCCAATTAGTGTTTTTGAATTCTTTGGGTAAATACCCACTGGTTCGATAACATCATATGGTAATTCTATTTTAATTTCCTGAGGAACCTTATTGCTGTTTTCCAGAGTGTCTGCACCAGTTTGCATTCCCACTAACAGGCACAGGGTTCCTTTTTCTCTACATCCTTGCCAATTCTTGTTTTTTTTGTGTGTGTGTTGTTGATTTTAACCATTCTGACAGGTGTGAGGTGATACCTCATTGTAATTTTGATTTGCATTTCCCTGATGATAAGTGACGTTGAACATCTTTTCAGGTGTCTGCTGGCCATCTGTATATCTTCTTTGGAGAAATGTCTGTTCACATCTTCAGCCCATTTTTAATCAGATTATTTGGTTCTTTTTTGGTTTTGAGCTGTGTAAGTTCTTTATATATTTTGGACACTAGCCCTTCATCGGATATGTCATTTGCAAATATCTTCTCCCATTCAGTTGGTTGCCTTTTAGTTTTGTTGACTGCGTCCTTCACTGTGCATAAGCTTTATATTTTGATGTACTCCGAATAGTTTATTTCTGCTTTTATTTCCCTTGTCTCAGGAGACAGATCTAGAAAGATGTTGCTATGGCTAATATCAGAGAAAGTACTGCCTGTGCTCTCTTGTAGGGTTTTTATGATTTCGGGTCTCATATTTTGGTCTTTAATCCACTTTGAGTTTATTTTTGTTTATGGTGAGGGAAAGTGGTCCAGTTTTATTCTTTTGGATGTTGGTGTTCAGTTTACCCAACACAGTTTGTTGAAGAGACTTTTCTTATTGTATATTCTTGCCTCTGTTTTTTGTTCCTGTTTTTTTTTTGTTGTTGTTGTTAAGACTTTACTTATTTATTTATTTATTTATTTAGTGGTCATGAGCTGGGGGAGGGGCAGAGGGAGAGAGAGAATCTCAAGTAGACTCCATGCTGAATGTGGAGCCCTACACAGGGGCTCAATCTCATGACACTGAGATCATGACTGGAGCTAAAACCAAGAGTGGGACACTTAACTGACTGGGCCACCCAGGCGCCTCATCGTTTGTTGAAGATTAATCGACCATATAATCATGGGTTTGTTTCGGGGTTCTCTGTTCTGTTCCATTGATCTATGTGTCTGTTTTTGTGCCAGTACCATACTGTTTTGATTACTATAGCTTTGTAGTATATCTTGAAATCTAGAACTGTGATACTTCCTGCTTTGTTTTTCTTTTTCAAGATTGTTTTGGCTATTCAGGATCTTTTGTGGTTCCAAACAAATTTAAGTATTACTTGTTCTAGTTATGTGAAAAATCCTATTAATATTTTGATAGGGATTGCATTAAATGTGTAGATTGCTTTGGGTAGAATGGACATTTTTAGAGAAATTTGTTCTTTCAATCCATAAGCATGGAATATCTTTCCATTTGTATGAATCTTCAATTTCTTTCATTAGGGTTTTGTAGTTTACAGAGTACAGGTCTTTCACCTCCTTGGTTAAGTTTATTCATAGGTATTTTAATATTTTTGGTGCCTTTGTAAATGGCATTGTTTTCTTAACTTCTCTTTCTGTTGCTTCATTATTAGTGTATAGGGATGCGATGAATTTCTATATATTGATTTTGTATCCTCTGACCTTACAGAATTCATTTATCAGTTCTTGTAGTTTTTTGGTGGAGTCTTTAGGGTTTTTAATATATATATATATAGTATCATATCAGCTGCAAATAGCAAAACTTATACTTCTTTGTTCTCAATTCAGATGCCTTTGATTCCTTTTTGTTGTGTTTAGGACTTCTGGTACGATGTTGAATAAAAATGGTGAGAGTGGACATCTTTTTCTGATCTTAGTAGGAAATCTTTAAGTTTTTCACCATTGAGTATGATGTGGGTTTTTCATATATGGCCATTATTATGTTGTGGTATGTTTTGTTAGAGTATTGTCATTTTTTAAAATCCCTTTGGATAGATGAGAAGTTATAAACCTTGGTTTACGTTAGCATTTTCCCAATATTAATGAGGGTGTTTATTTTTTCATGTTTGTTGGCCATTTGTATGTCCTCTTTTTTTCTCACTTTTTATTTTTAAATGATTTCAGATTCACAAAAAGTGGTGGGAAAAGAAGTATAGGGAGGCTTTATGTACCTAATTTCTCCCAGTAGTAACATTGTGTATTACTATAGTATAGTATCAAAGCAAGGAAATTGACATTGGTACCACAAGGAGAGTTCACTCATATTTCATCAGCTTTATAAATGCTCATTTATGTGTGTGTATAATAATTTTATTAGATGTATAGATTCATGTAACCATCTCCAGAATCAAGATAAAATTATTGTAGAGACAAGACTTCCTTACCCTATCCCTTTTAGACACACCCTTTCTCCCCATCTTTAACCCCAGCAACCACTAATCTATTTTCTATGCCTGTTATTTTTTTTTCTTTTTTTTGGAGCACCTATTCAAATATTTTTGTCTGTTTTCTGTCTTGTCTTGGTTTTTCAGATGTAGTTATATGTATAACAAGTATCTTTTCCTACTCTATGGGTTACATTTATATTTTCTTATTGGTGTAATCTGATGAATAAAAGTTCTTGATTTTAATATTATCTTAGTTATTCTTTCTTTCTTCCTTCTTACTTGGATATCTAATTGAGCCAGAACTCTATTGAAAAAACTTTTTCCCATGGCTTCGTAAATCCATCTTTGTAATGAAGCAAGTGACCCATAGTGTTAACAGTTTGTTTCTGGGCTTTTTGCATCCATGGTTAACTTGTCTATCCTTGCACCAGTTATACACCATTGTATTTATTGTTAGGTTATGTTTCTTAATATCTGGCAGAACAAGTAGTTGCAACTTGTTCTTCCTAAATGTCTTGGATTTTAATGGTATTTTGCTTTTCTATATATATTTTAGAAGCATCTTCTGAAGTTATAAAAATAAAAATGGAAATTTTAATGGATAATGCACTGGGTCTATACGTTTTTTAGGCATGAATTGGCATTTCTGCAGTATTAAATCTTACACTCTATGAATATAGCATAATCCTTTATTTAGGTTTTTATTTTTTGATGTTTTATTGCTTATCATAAAGTTTTTACCATCTTTTATGAGATTTGTTCCTAGCTATTTGATATTTTTAATGCCACTATAAATAGTATCTTTTTAAAGTTTCATCTTTTTGAATGTTTGCTGCTGTTATAAAGGAATATAAAGGGATGTTATATATTGATTTTGTGTCCCGGAAACTTGCTAACTCAATTATTCTAGTAATTCATTTCTTGATTCTTTGATATTCTCTATTTCTTCCTTTCCAGTGCTTATACTGCTTGCCTGCATCCCTCTCCCTCCTTTCATGTTTCTCTCTCATATTTTCTTATATCGCTGCATGGTAGGACTTTAACTACAATATTTAATAAAATTTACATTAGCAGGTATTTATGTGCTGTTCCTGGGCAAATAGAAAGTCTTTAATTTTTTACCAATAAGTATGATGTTTGCTGTAGATATTTTGTGGATACACTTTATCAGATGAAGATTATGGAAGTCCTTTTCTAGTCTTCCTTTTCCAAGAGTTTGTGCATGTGTGTGCATGTGTGTGTGATGATTCAGTGTTTAATTTGTCCAATTATATTTCTGCACGAATTGAGATGAGCATATCATTTTTCTTCCTTATTTTGTTAATGTTGTGAATTATACTGATTGATTTTCAAATCTTAAACCAATCTTTATTCCTTGAATAGCACCAATTAGGAATTTGTGTGTGATTCATTTTATATACTGCTGGATTCAGTTTGTTAATGTTCCTTTAGGATTTTTGCTTTTACGTCCATCAGTGTGATTGGCTTGTAACTTTTGTTTGCTTTACAAATTCTTTTATCTACTCCTGTCCAAAATGCTTCTCTTGTGGTATTTGCTGTTTTAGATGATATAATCCTCCCTGTGCTCATGCACCCTTGCATCACATACCCACACTCATGTACAATCAATTAACAATTCCATCAACTACACATTTTAAATACCTTATTACTTAGTTTTGTCATTCTTTCCATCCCATCAGCTCCTACGCTAGTTCAGGACACTATTGTCTCTCTCTTTGATTATTTAAGCAATCCCCGTAAGGTTTTTCTGCCACAAGTTTTGTTCCTTCCCATTTATCTTCCTTATTGCAATTAAGATGAACTTTTAAAACCACAAATTCTACTATGCTTCATTTCTTCTTACAAATTTTCAGTGACTCCTCATTGAATTTCTGTGAGCTCCTCATATTAGCCATGTGTTCCCTCATGTCCAAGCCTTGGCCCATGCTGTTTTCTTGGCTGATAATATTTCCATTAGTACGCAAACTAAATATACCTCTGCAGTGTATCAAGAAGGAGAATAGCTTGGCAAAATAATGGCTAGACAGGAGACCGTGTATGGAAAGTTAAAAAGGCAGTTCAGGAGCTGATTTTTCAAACAGTATCTACTTTATCATGTATTTTATGCGTGGCTTGGCTTGTTTTGTGGACCTGGCAGTGAGTTCCTAAAGGGAATGCATCACGCTGAACCCTTGTGCTCAGCTCTTGATAGCACAGTTTATGAGTCATGTAAAAATTGAAACCTCTTCAGTAAATATCCAGGGTAATGAGGAATTGTTGTGGGTGCTAGGAATGGTTAACCTGGCTAAGGTGGTACTTGAAGAATTGTCAGATAAAAGAGGAAATTGAAAGTATTTTGTGTATATTGATGACTGCAAGGATATAAATAATTACAAATGTACAGAGGTATTTAGGAAGGCAGAATTTATGTCTGAATTAGGAAGAATTGTCTAAAGACCAGAACTGCTTTGATATGGAAGGAACTGCCTCCCAAGATACTGTTTCCTCTTGTTTAATGTATTCGGGCAGTGGTTGGTCTATTATGTTGAAGGATTTTATATATTAGGGCAGTGGTTCCAAGACTCAGGTCACATCCAGACTAATTAAATCAGAGACTCTGGGGATGAGACGCAAGAATCAACAGTTTTTGAAGCTTCCCTGTGATTCCGAAATGCAGACAAGTTTGAGAAGCCCTACGGGAGAGGGAGGTTTCAACTCCTCAGTGGTTTTCCTGCATCAGTAGTTTCTTGAAGAAATGCGGGGGGGGAGCACATTTCCAAGCACTACTGTATAGCTTCAACTTTAGTAGTGTTGGGTGGATTCGAGGAGTCTTTATGATTAAGAGGATTCTCAGGTTATTCAATTTTCTAGCAAGGTTTGGAAACCACTAGATTATGTATGGCTTTTTTTAAAGAAGAATGGCTTGTGCATTCATAATTCAGCAAGGCACCTGACAAACTCATTTATGGGATCCTTATGGACAAAATATATAACATGAATTGAAGCAGCTGTGTGTAGGACAAAGAACGGGTTTTGGATTCAAAGGTATCTGAATTCTAATTCTTGTCCTTACTTATTAAACTTACAAAAATTTACTTACCGTCTCAAACTCATCTTAAAATAAAGAACAACCATTTTGTCAATTAATTTTAAAATTTAAATAAAGCTATTTTTGAAAACTATCAGTCTAGCATCATGTCTATATATATTGGGCTCTTTTCTAAATTCTGTAGTTCTGTGAATACTGAAATTAATGAGTGGATTCATGGAGCATATGCACATGTTTGATGAGTGTATGTGTGTATTCTGTGTTGATTTTTAGCTCGGATGTGTTGTGAATCCCTGGTTTTAATATTCTGCTTTAATTCAGTTATTGTAATTGGTATTTTAAAGGCCATACAGGTAAAGAAAAATACCTTTCACTTGCTGTTGCTTTTATGTGAAATATAATTCATGCCTAAATTTTTTTTTTCTAAATCGCACATTTCAGATAAGTTTTCATTAATTGTATTATAAGTGATGGCGGAGAACTAACTGTGCTTTTTCTTTTATTTTAAATCACAGGTTTATGGTAACTGTGTGATTATTTATTAAAATGGAAAACTGTGAAGAAAGAAAAAGATAGCAGTTGGAGTTAAAATTCCTGGATGAATATTTTGTTTTTGAGATGTCAGCGTTTAAAAACGATATGCTGATTTGGAAAGTCTCGGGAGTAAATTGCAAAATTCATCTTTTCCAATCAATCAGTGGACTTTTTAATCATTCCATGGAGTTGATGAAGTTTGGAGATGATGTGTGATGGGAAATGTGGCATGCCAGTGTTTTCCTTGTGATTGCATCTTGGATTAGTTTGCTGCTTTTTTGAAGAGATTCCATTTTGAAAAGCAAGAACCTAATGTGATGGATTTATCTTCAGAGATGAACAGACATGGGAAGAATCCAGTGAGTCACAAGCTAGAAGATCAGAAGAAGGTAATAACAAATAAATTTCCTTTTGCTTGGTCTTTTTTGTTTACCCTTAAAGAGAATTTCATAAATTGAAAATGAATGTGCTTTAGGAGATAAAATAACATACTATTTCATGGAAATAAATCCTGCCATATAGCCAAGTGTAGCTATGGTCTGGATTTCATTACCAGTTGGTGGTTTTTGTTTCTAAAGTCTTCTGAATTCATCCATCCAATGGATTGGCAAAGGATTCTGTGGTGTTCTCTCACTCTTGACTTTTAGAAATTCTAGTGACCTGCTGACCTGACCTCATGGAACAGTTTCTGAGATCCAGGGTGATGTATGAGTCATGGGGCATTGCTGGAGTAATGGAGAATGTTAGAGCTCTCCTAAAGGAGAACACCTGCCTTTTGCTTGTAGTAGCAGATGTAGTTGGCATTTGAAATTCTCCAATTTCATATCCTTGGAGTACATCAATGTAAGTCTTCTCATTTTTACAGCTGGCCTGGAAAGAGAGTCATGAGGAAACTGTGAGCTTTGGTTTGACTCTTCATGTGTGATGTCAAAGGATCTAATGGAAAATATCAAAATAGGGCTGTGCTAATATATTTTTTTTAGTGGGGTTAGAGAGGTTCTGAGTGAGAAGCTGGAAATTGAGTACCAAGGTTTGTACTTAAACCTCATTTTTCTACCTTTTAGAAATTCTTACCTGCTAAACTGCTGTACTATAGTGAGAGCCATCCAGAGAGCATTTATCAAAAGGGTCAAAGATGGTGCCCAGGAGAGGAATCCTACTCATAATGAAATATATTATCTTTCGTAATGTTTTCATTGACTCCATCAGTACAGGAAAAGTTTGTGGGGACCCAGTAGTTAAGGCACAAAAGCAAGGAATAATGAAATAACAGAAAGGATATTTTTAGTTAGACCTGAATCTAAGGGGCATGATTAAAGTTTGTTTTTACATCTGTCATAGAAATTTGCTTACTAGTCATCTTGTATTCCCATGAGACAACTCATTCTTTTGCAGCTTTGGAGGTAAGACGTTTAGAAGAAGCCATATAGAGAATAGCTTGTTAATTTGCTCTGACATTTTGACCAGCGCTACTAGGAAAGGTGCTACAGTGATCCCTTTGCATGAATCCACACAAAAATGGGTGGGTTATTTATGTCCAGTTTGGTTCATTTGTTGGGTTTACCTGCAGGATATGTAAATCTTGGAAATACTCAGTAGTGTAAAATCCAAGATGCCTGGAATCAATTTTGACTTCAATGTGGATATAAATTTCTGCACAAATAAGTGTGTTACCAAGAATGCTGTTGGTGTTTCAAATGGGTCAGCACTTTTTTTCTTCTGCTGATACTAAATGTGTTGATCCAAATAAGATAGCAAGATCAGTTTCCATCCAAAGCATGCTCTGCAATTTCTTAAGTACTGAGGAGTGATTTAATCATTTTTCTCTACCTACATTTTTAAAATGTCCTTAACTCTGATGGGTAATTTGCTTACTGTATTGGATTGGAGAAAGGAGAAGTGGGTAATAGGTAAGCAATTCATATTACAGAATTCTGATTTTTGAAGGAAGTCCTTCTTTTCTGGCAGGGAAGAAAAGTCCTTCTGCAGGTGCTATCGTTTTTCTTGCCTGAGTAAATGATATTTTCTGCAAACGCAGAAGCGATTGCAAGCTACAGAATGGAATGAACTCTTAAAATCATTCAGAAAATTCCTTGTATGGAACTTTAAACAATGATCCATAATGATGCTTAGTTTCCCAGGCCAGTTCACAAAGGACCGTTCAGCTCATACAGAATAGTAATAGAGTTTAGACAAACTATGTAGAGCCACGATTCTGTGGGAAAATTAACAAGACCAGTGTGGTGGTGGTGGGTGAAAGGATCCCCATTTCACTGTAGCCTCACCTTCTAGTAGGAAGGGAGGTGGGGGAGGAAGAATATTTTCAATGAGCATTATCAAGAGGAAAATGGGATTCTAATGATTTCCTGGCTACTCAGTTGGTGTGAGCATTCACACTGAGTAAGCCAGAACCTCAGATATTGATCGATCAATTGATCAGTACTTAAGATTCAAATTTGCTAAGTGTCAGCAGGAATACCTAGTCTCAATGACAGTTTTGTGAATTTGTAGTAAGGAGAAAAACGAAACGTTAACACCATAAATCTTCATAGACTAAGCTCTGGGCACAGCCCTGCCACCACACAATTACCAGTAGAGATTATAAGAGCATTCATGTAATTACTTCAAGTGTTTGTAGTCCTTCATGATGAATTAATTTAACAGGAACAACGTTCCACATCAGTGAAATAAAATGCATTTATTTCAACTCATGACTTAATCCAGAGGTGAAACATCTTTTTGGTATTACTGAAAAACGTGTTCTTCTCACAGTGTTTGGCATATGGTAGATATTTAAAGCAAGGGGAACTGAACTGACTTCAATACAAGCTCCTGTTTTGAACACTGCACAATGATTTTTTGTTCGTGTACAAATAGCTCACTAGCTTTTGTTCTTGACTTAAAATATATGAATTTGTACTTTGTATGCTCTGCTTCCGAGTAGAAGCTGTTAGGACACTGAGCGTAAGAGTTTGTGGGGGTGTGTTCTTCTGCAGTGAGTCGGTGAATGTCAGGGAAGAGATAAAATATGGAGTGCTTACTATACCAGGCACATGCTTGGTCCTTTCTAATTTATGAAGAAAGTGTATTTCTACAAAGATAAAAGGTGCTTTTTTACCTTTTCCGTATCTCCTTAAGAGATTTGGTCCTGCAAAAATAATGATCAGTTCCTCAAAAATATATATACAATAAGAAGAACATATATACCATTTATTCAAAACTAAAGAGTTCAAAAGTGTGTGTGACTTCTTGGGCTTCTTCAAAATAATACCCATCACCCGACTAAATCTGGAAAACATACTTGAAAGTTAAAAGGTATCATATCCACAAGTCCTATCTGAAGTCCTCTTCATTATGGGTAAACCAGAGATGTGGATCTTACAGGAGTTGAGAGTACTTCTAAGAATCTCAAATCGACCTGGATTAGTGTAGGCCTAGGTGGAATTCAACTCACTTTTTGATTCCTGTGATTTTTATCAGTAGAATTTTCAGTTAGGATTGGCCCATAATCCCTGCTTTTGGCATTCTGTTTCTGGAATGTCCCAGATGGGAAAATTATCGTGGTATCTCAGAGCTCCTGCATGCCCATAATGAGGTGTTTTATTTTTGAAAACTTGACCTTTTGACCCATGTTTGCTCATTGATGCCAATAAGTTTGGTATATTGCTTTCCACTAATTTTATTGCCTTGTGGGATTCTTTCTTCAAAAGCCCCTGGAACAGCAAAAGCCCAATAGGTACAAATGTCACTTTGGTTTAATTAATTGTGACCTTGAACTGAAAAGCAGAGCTCAGTAGATTTTACTGTCAGTCTAATTGTAGCAGTTTGCAGCTCAGACAGCCCTGGGACACTGCTTTATTGCTCCATGAATATTTTGTGTATTAAACCAAAGCACTTGTCATAGTCAACAGTTTACTAGGTACTGCTGAAAAAGGTAGCAGGATACACATTTTGAAATTATGACAATGAAATGCAATACATATTTAGTGACCTGTTGGAATGCCTTTGTCTCTCTATTCTCTAAAGCAGAAAGGGATGGCAGTATTATTGCATGTATGCAGAGATATTTATGTTCATGGGAATGTCTAAGATTGATGTCATCACATGCTTTCATTGCCTAAAATCATGTCTTTTACATGCTAGTCAGCATTATTTTCACACTGCCTTGCAAAAACCTCCAGATAAATTCTAACACATCATGTCTTCCTATGTGATGGCAATTATTTCAGAAGTAACACAGTCTGGGTGTAGTGAGTGAGAGAGTTTGAGATGTGGAAAACCATGTAAAATAAGAGCAATAATTGTGTTAATTAATAGAAAAGGGGATGCCGATATGGAGAAAGTCTGGTATTTTAAGGGCAACCCTAGTGATATTGTGGCCTTAAAATCAAGGTTAGGTAGGGAGGTTAGAAAAAGTATTATCTGCCAGTGACATTGAGGGCTTCCACGGTGTCTCTCTGCATAGACTAGTCTGGTTTGTTTGTTTTTCAGTTGACTTCAGACAGAAGTATGGTCCAGCTGCATCACTGCGTACAATGGTGTTGGGCTACTCTAGTAATTTTACTGAAAACCTTAGTTGTGATTACCAGTGCTTTAGAGAGTAAAAATGATTTATTAGTTAAGATCTAGCCTAATTCTTCTTTTTAGTATTTTTCTTTTTAGTGTGCTAGACTACATTTGTTGCATTTTCTTGCAGTGATGGTAAAATAGCATCATGTAAGAGTCAAAAAGTGTATTGGGGTTATTGTCACAGGTGTTGAGAACTACTTGAAATTGTTTATGTTGGAAACTGATTAAAAACCTGTTTTCTTTAGAGAAAATATGAAGGTAAATCACTCAAGAAGAGAAGACTTAGGATAGATCCAGGCTTTTCATTCTTTGATCTTCTTGAAGGATGGCCTCATTAAATGGTATTTTATTTTTATGAATCTGCCTGACTTCTTTTTTTGTTAGTGTGTGTGAGATATGTCAAAAGGACCTTAAGGGAGGATGAAGTTTCTGAAGCAAAACCACATCATTTAATAATCATCTGATTGTGAAGCATGACTGCTAATATGAATGGATTATCTGGGGGTCTCAACAAAATTGATTAGTCATCCGGGTACTGATTATTCAAACTTTTAATTTTTGAAATACATTGAGCAGCCATTCTGCAATGTTATTGTATAAATCTGGAATCCATGTATAGACACAAATGAATGTCATGTTCACAAAGAAACTAGTACTGGAATTGTGGCATACTGTGATACCACTTAAGATTGTCCCTAATTTCTCCATCTACCTCATTGTCTCTTACAAAAGGGTAGTGCAAACAGCTGTTGCCAGCCGCTTCACCTGGAGTTCTCCAAGGATGAATTAGATAAGGTTGGCTCTTTTTCTGTCGAGCAGTGATTCTGGAAACTTCTCTCTCAGATCTGAACTTGGATAGAACTTCTTTTAAAGCTGCTTCTATCATATCACTGGTGGTCCTCAAATAGACCTCTTCAGGAAGTTTACATGGCTCCTTGCCTTTTTGGCCCTGGCAGCATACATTTTCAATGTCAACAGACTTGGGCTAATGGGAAGAACTGGTAATAGTTAAAAGTGAATACTGTATACCATGCTTAATGGTTCTACTCCTTTGTTCTAAACTAGAACATGTTCCATTTCTTGATTGGTGGATTTTAGATATCAACAGATGTAATGACTGCATAATCTTCATAGAAATAGTTACAACAGGCAGGCCCGAGGTAGATGATACTTGAGTTGTGTGATACATGTTTTATGCATTTTAAAGGAAGAAGTATATGTAAATTGTTATTATGGTTCTTAGTTGTTATTAATTATGATCTCAACAATGACTACTAAGCTATAAGATTCAATAAGTTTTAATTCCCATGTTTTCTTAAATCCTTTTTTCTGTCTTGATATTAACATGTGAGTTCTGACTTTTATCATTCCATAATGGAATGACTGTGACTAATTTTTTCTTCTAAGATATGTTGGAAAAATGTGACCATACGCAGTGCAAAAAACTTGGGAATACATTAATACACCAATATGCTCTCACCTTTCTTGCATACATGTATCATTAGATTTTTATATAATTAGATTTTTATATAATTATGTGTAATTATTTATAATTTTTATATTTATACACACACATAAACACAACTTTTTAAAGAAGATATTATAATACTGTGTGGCCTGTTTTGAATGGCCAAGCATGTCACTGTCAGTTTCTCCTTAAGATTGTCTTCTAAAAGGTCTGGGGCTTTTCTCCATTTGATATATAACACAATCATTTTGAAACAATAGTTTAACCATATCTGGTTGCCTCCTTTGAGGTTCAGGTAAGTATAAAAGGGTGAACTGAGATTCCACACATCTTACCCTGAGGTAGCTAAGTGGGCAAAACCCTGTGAATGCATGTAAAAATACCATTAAAAAGTGCTGAATGTCAAAATTGGGGGGTAAAAAAACTTTTGCTCATTTCCAAAGGCCAAAGACTTGAGATTAATCACAAAATCAGAGTATACGTTGGTACCAGAATGCAGTGGGAAGCAAGAACCAGACGTGTAAGCAGAGAAGAGGAGTCCGAGACAAGCCGGGAGTGGGCTGACATGCCCGATGTGTTTCTGTGTGCGGCAGGCTACCTGCTGGTGAGCAGAGCCACTTGAATTTAATAGCACCAGGACAGGGCGGACAGAATTTTTTGTGTTTTCCTTACACAGATTTCTCCCAGACATGATATTCAGTGACTATGCCATGCCTGGGATAAGAGTTACATGAAACAAAGCAGATGTAATGGTAAGTTTTAAAAGCAGTGGACATAAAAAATTGTCAGTTTTATGTGCAAATTTGGAAATTTTTTCTGATAAATAAGCAGAAAACCATCAGATCTTCAAAGTGTGTTCTGAGGAACAGCAACAGTATTCTCATCAGAGAATGTGTAAGAAATGCAGAGTCTCAGGCCCCACGCCAAACCTACTGAATCAGAATGTGCTTTTTCACAAGATTCCCCAGGTGATTCTCATGCACAGCACTGTTGGAGAAGCGCCGCCCTAGGGATCATGCCTGAGAGCTCCTCAGTGCCATTAAGCTTTGGTTACCCATTGTTAAAATAAGATGCCCTTTATTTTCTGTCTTTTGGTTCCTGTTTTCCTTCTTGACTTCTCTCCCAGTATTTCCTGGAATCATCAGCTAAATAAAATACTTACACAGGAATCATTGTTTCAAGGTCTACTCTTACAGAAACCTACACTAAGACATTTGGTATCTAGAGTTCTAGAATCCATACAGTGTATTTGTTTCAATCAGTTAGTGTTGGACTCTGTGTTAACATATTAATTTGGAATTTAAGTTTTTCAAGAATTCTTCTCTTTTATTCATTCCTGCTTTATTCTTGGATATCCCAGATAATAATATCAACACTTGTAGAGTTTCACTCAATTAACAGGTGATCTGCTGAAGGGCAGCTGCTGCCACCTCCCACTGCCACCCCACTGTCAATGGTCTCTGTAACACAAATTGCAAATTGTCCCAAGAAGTCGCTGGAGGAACTGTGAGCACCTTTTCTCATTTCTTGCCTTCACCCTATTCATGAAAAAACAGACAAAACACACTTACTGAATCTGGTGTTTGCAGTGGGTTTTTACGTGAAATCTTCCTATGCATTCCTCTTTTCCTCTACAGTTCCTTGCTGGAGAAGTTATATATACACAAGACAATATCTAAATGGAAATGAAGGACTAGCATTATAAAAAGAGTATTCGTATAAATGCTCCTAAACTCTAAAAGTAGATCTTCTTGGAGAAGCTGCAATGCCTCAGTTCCAGAAGCCAAATCTGGGTTTCCTGCTATCCTCAAAGCTGGAATCACTGCTCTCGGGAACAGACCTGAAAATGCTAACCATGTTAGTTGTGTAGATGAAGATGAACAGAGAACTTGCCCAAAGAAGAGGAGCCTGTTAGGGGAGTTTATCACAAATGAGCAATACAATGGAAAAAAAGTGGTGCTACCTATTATCTTATGTTTAGTAGGAAGAAACACTGCCCAATAATAAAACTTGGCTCAATATTTCACTCATGACCTCATCAGTCAGGCTAGCGATGTCTTTGAGAGGATCCAGTAAAAAGTAGTGTAGTAAATAGCTAAGAGCAAAGAATCTAGAATAAGACTGCCTGAGTTTGATTCTTGGCTCTGGCACTTCCTCAAATTACTGAACTCCTGCCTTCCCTTAGTTTTCTCATTTGTGTTATTTTATAACATGGGAGTATTGAAAAAACTCATATATAAAGCGTTTGGAGCAATGCCTTGCACCTAGAAAATGCTCAATAACTGGTAGCTATGGGGTGCTGAATTAAAGAGTTGGGCAGGGTTCCTCCTCTATGGGCAGAGGCCACAATATGAACTGAAGGGCAGATGTGTTCTTCCCTTCTCATCTCAACTTCCTATGAGGTCTGGAAATGCTGGTGGTGAATGACTTCCAGGTTATCTCTAATCACAACAGCTCATTTTAGATTTCTCTCTACCATCTGCATTTAACATTTTAAGCACTCCTAACATCAGGCTCCCCACAGTGTGAAGGGTTTCTTTATTTGGGAGTGGAAACAAGCCCCACTCCCCCATGCCCTGCATGGAAACATGGAAGTGTAACTAACCAGCCCCGGATTATCCACTTTAGCCTGAGGATAGAGTCTCCCTGTGGGTCTGAGCTTTCTTTCTTGACTTATATTAAACCTGGTGTTAGTGGGGGCGCCTGGGTGGCACAGTCCTTAAGCATCTGCCTTCGGCTCGGGTGTGATCCTGGCGTTCTGGGATCAAGCCCCACATCAGGCTCCTTCTCCTAGGAGCCTGTTTCTTCCTCTCCCACTCCCCCCTGCTGTGTTCCCTTTCTCGCTGCCTATCTCTCTCTGTCAAATAAATAAATAAAATCTTAAAAAAAACAAAACAAAACCTGGTGTTAGAGGTTCATCTGAGTCCAAGGCCTAGCTTGCCTGTTAATCTGGAGAGAGACAGAGAATAGTGGGTGCTCAGGATATTTCATCTTGAAATACGGATATAAGGTTAACCACATCTGACTAGAGTTCAACCCTAGAGCCAGTCAGAAGAAAAGTCTGCAAATTCAAAGACTTTCTTTTTTTTTTTTAAGATTTTATTTATTTATTTATTGGAGAGAGAAAGCAAGCAAGCAAGAGAGAGCGAACAAGCATGAGTGGGGGAGGAGAGGGAGAGGGAGAAGTAGACTCCCTGCTGAGCAGGGAGCCAGATGCAGCTGGATCCAGGACTCCAGGACCATGACCTGAGCCAAAGGCAAACACTTAACTGACGGAGCCTCCCAGGTGTCCCCAAGACTTTATTTTTCTTAGGATGACAAGTGTGATAAACCAGAATATTATTTGGCCATAGCATATCGATAAATACAAAGTTATCCTTAACTCATGGTACGTTTTAAATAAAAATTTACTCTCTAAATTCTAAATATTTAGGATGAGTTTTGTTTCTATTTTCAAGAGGGTTAAAAGAACGCTGAACATGGGAAAAATTCTCAGTTGATACAGGCTTTATTTCTTTCATTTCCAGCATGAGATTGAGAGCATAAAAATGTATATAACAAAGATATATCATGAAGTTAACATGGTAAAATGTCAACTGTAGAATCTGGTTATAGGTTATATAGGTGTTTACTATAAAATTCTTTAAACTTTCCTGTATGTTTAAAAATATGTATAAAACAGTATGGGGGTATATATTAATAAGAAGAGATGCTTCTTGGTATTTACATTCTAGTAGTATGTCCATAGTTTTTGTGCCTTACTTTTCCTGAGCTTGACTCTCCTCCTCAGTGTCACTTAGGGATCAAGAGAGCTTATGGGATTTTAGAGGGAGACTGACTCAGGACTGCTATTACTAGTCTTTTAGCTGCAGGGGTAGTGTTCCAATTGGCCTGGGATCCTAAGCAGTGTTTCTTACGTGAATTATATAGGAAATACACTCATAACTTTCAACCACTGACTTAAAAATCAATTATAGGATCCATCCCTATATGTACTGATTTTCCTTGACTTAAAAATAAATTTGGTATATTCAGTTGTGTGTATATTTAATAGAAGAGCACAATTACTGTGCTTCAGTTTAAATCTGGACATGCCAGTCCCAAGCATTAACACAATAAAAGGAAATACCTTTTTATCATTTTTGTAATCATTTTCCATGATCAGTTTTCATGTTTCATGGAACTAACTATTCTTTATAAATGTTTCCTTACACATATCACAGTAGACAGTGTAGTTGGTTAAAAATTCATTTAAAGTGTGCAATGTTACATTGCCTGTTTAGAAGCAATTCTTATGAGTATTTTTGCATAATGGTAAAATAGTTCCTTAGAGCCCCATGAATGCACTTCTTGGCTAAGAATGTTCTACAGTATATACAGAAGGCTCTAGGTATTGCTTGCTATTTTCTAGTTAACTAATAAGGTTTTGCTAAGTCGTTGTTTGAGAGATAGGGATGGAGGTTAGTGGATTCAGGTTGGTACTGCTGCCCTTAGTTGTATTATACATTGCATTGTAACATATTTTGTTTGAAGATGGAAATTGTCAATCTAAGAATCAAACACAGATTTAAAAGATATGTTTTGACTGACTGCAGTGTGTATTCATGTATTTATGGAGTGCCTACTAATGCTCTGTGGTAGGTAAAAGTAATATACTGTGTTAACTGCATTACTAGGAGTGTACCAGTTATATCCATCACCTCCCCCTTGCATAACAAAGTGGGTTGGGCTTCTAACTGACACTTGAATAGCGAGCAATCTGTAGTTTATAAAGCATTTTTCCTTGCATTTCTGTCCACCCTCACAACTCTGTCAAATTGTGCATCCAATATTTTTTAGGTGCATTTTAGTGGTGAACTTGTCTTAGATGAGAGAACTCACCAGGTTGTATCTTCTTATTTTGCTCAATGGTCTATCCCTTTATTTTAAAATTTATCTACCTATGTTTGGCATGTTTTCTATGTGCATGGAATTATTTCTTTCTTAACATCTAACAAATTAATGTATTGTTAAAAATCTGTTTGAAAGATAAAAATCCATGGAAGATTTTCTAGTCTTTCTGTTAAACTTTTATGCTACGTGAGTCTAATATACTTTTTTAAGCAAATGGTTTTCTTTTCTTTCTTTTAAGCAAATGTTTTTCAAGAGCTCCTCCCAAATGACTTTGAAAAGATGTGAAAAATGAGAGCCCAGATTTGGGAAACCGCAGTCCTTTGTTGGCATTCAGCCTGGTTTGGTCACATTCGACTTGTCACATTTGGGAACTTACATTCAAGGTTCTCCATCTATCTTATTAAAGGTGACGGATTTCATTAAATCACATTAGGAAGCTTCATTTAATTGTTAGGAAAATATGTTGTAAGGAACACAGGTCACATTTAAATTTGATAGACTACATGGAGAAAAATCTTTGCCAGTCCACACAGGTAGGGCCACACTCCATCTCAGCTTCTCTGTTTTGCCAGCTTATTAGCCACCAGATAACCCACAAAGCTTGGCTCCCTGGTCTCCTGGCTGTGCCAGTGACACATGTGAGTACACGCAGGTATGTAAGCCACTGTGCTGTCCTGTAGGGAGGCAGGATGTTCTGTTGGACCACATTCACATTCAGAATTTGCTCACCGTAGTGGAAATGAATGGGAAGTGGGAAGTGGGGTCTGTCCCGTAGATAAGATGGCTAGCCATTTTAAGCCATGTCCACATCATTTTCGAGAGAATATTAAAAAATAAAATGGATATGTGCACATCACTGGACCTACTTTATAAGACGTTTGATTGATCTAATGCAAAGTGAAGATGAGAATAGTGTTCTATATAAATAGCCCCTTTGACTTTCTACTTAAAAAAATATCTTTAAACAGTGCTCCAATTACACGTATCACATTTTCATAAGGTGTGTGTTTTCACACATGCTAATAACTCTAAGATATTAATTCAAATGGGCACGTTTAGTTCTGAGGCAAGGCTGCCCCTCCCTAAGAATGTGACTGAAAGCACATGGATTCTCCTACTTGCTTTTCACATTTTGCTGCTGGTAGTTAATTCTACACTTTGTTTTTTTGTTAACGTTAGCTGTTCTCCTTTGAAACTCTTACTGGCTGCTTGATGGAACAATTGTGAGGTGCGATGTAGTACTTTTACTTCATGCTGCCTCAGTAAGAAAGGCTTCTCTATCTTCTCACAGTTGTTGGTAATAGCAAACCTTAATGCTTGCAAATAACAGATAAACAACACCTTGTAGGGACTTGTTACTCTCTAATTAACACTGGGGGAGGACTTAGGGTTAAACTTGAAGAACAACATAATGTCTTAGTCTGTTTTGCTTTGTAAAATGTTTTTATATAATCATGAAATGATGCAGTGATTTCCACATCGCTTTGGGGGAAAAGTACAATAAAAGTTAAATAAAAATGTGCCTTCACATTTCAGTCCCACTTACCATTTTAGAAATGTCTTTCATATCCATTATCAGGCACCAAATTAGTGTTCCAGCTAAGTATATGATACTAAGAGGATTCATGGATATAACAATGATTTTCTTTTTAATGCATCCAGATTTATCACTTGCCTTCGGAAAACCCTCCAATGACTTTATAGTGCATTTTGAGCACAATCTGAACCCTTTGACATGGCCCATAGGGCCCTGCATAATCTAATTCCCATCTTCCTTCCAACTTCATTTCCTGCCACCTTTTGTCTCCCTCATTCTGTACAAGGCATGTTGGTGATCCGTCAGTAAGTTCTTCAAACAACAAAGGGCTTTCTCACTTTCAGGCCTTTGCATTGACTGTTCTTTCTGCCTTAAGTATCCGTTGCTCTATTTTTTGCATGAATGACCTCTCATCATTCAGGTAGAGAGTATTAATGTAATTTCTTCCAGAAAGTGCTTCCCCATCCACTCCATCATTGTGTTCTGTTGATTTTCTTTCTGGCAATACTTTCGATATGTCCTATTACCTTGTAACTGCTTGCTTGACTACAGTCTGCCTCTATTAAGTTAAAGACACTGTCTATCTTGGTCAACATTGTGTCAGAAACCTTGCATGTGGTATAAACTCAAGAACTGTTGCTGTGGAACAAAGAAGAAAAATCCGTGTGAATCCATAAACTACCATTTATTCAGCAAAGGTTTAATGAGAACTTGCCAAATTGGGGTGTACTTTTTGATAAAAAAGCTGAAGAAGAAAGATATAAACACCCATCTTGCTCCCAAGTAGTTCACAGCCTAGTAAATCATTAAATAAGAAAATGGGAAAACTTTCACTCAAGACAAAGGCCTTTTTGGTTGGAGCCTAAACCTACCCTTGGCGCTTTATTTCTATGAGGGAAGAGTGGAATTTTCTTTTTGAAAGATTTATTTATTTATTTGAGAGAGAGAAAGAAGAAGAGGGTGCACAGCAGGGTGGGGAGAGCAGAGGGAATTGGAGAATCTTAAGCTGAGATTCTGTGCTGAGAGCAGAGCTGGATTCTGGGATCAATCCCATGACCCTGAGATCATAACCTGCACTGAAATCAAGAGTTGGATGCTTAACTGCACCACCCAGGCTCCCAAGAGTGGAATTTTCAAAGCATGGCTATCTGTGCAGTCTCCTTTATTTTCCAGTGACTCTCTGAAGCGTTTCAGCTCTAGAAGGTGGGAGAAATGACAGGTTGATAGTTTAACCACTTTCACTATGAATCATCTAGCTATTTATTTATGAATTAATCCATGATATTTTGTAAGCAGAAGAGATGGCATCTCTTAGGATTTAAGATTGTTGGAGACTGACCGATCCAGGTATTTCTGTGATATTTGGACCATCTCTATTTAAGCAACATCAAAAATGAAGGCTAACATTATTGAACTTGTAAGGTTTGATTGTTTTACTCACAAATATAGGGTGAAAGGATAGTCTAATTTCATTTAACTTTTGAAATGATTATAAGTGCCCTCACCTATCAGCACAGACACCAGTATCAGCTTCTTGAATAGTATTCCAGAATTCTGATGGTATAGTTGAAAGTGGAGAAGGGCAAGGTCAGTCCTACTAACCCATCCAAATAGAGATAAGCCCGTCTCATCAGTCCATGCCATTGTTTTTTGCTGCCAGATGGTCCTGACAGGTGTTTCTTTATAGCCTAACTGGTAATGGCCACCTCGTGCTGGTTCAGGATGTTCTCTGACAGAAGAGGATCCTGCTTCCTAGGGCTAAGCTGGACTGTATTTTTGCCACTGTACCTGCAGTGTTCAATGTTCCTTCTTTTCAGGTAACATACATACCCACCTCCCAGACACACCAGCCAGCACCAGGGACCCTACAACAGATCTGTTTCCTGGGGCTTTATTCTCCAGGCATTTAGCCCTAGACATCATTTTTGACTACCCTTTTTCTTTTCTACCAGCAAACACAATGAGCTTGATTATACACCCTTTACCGGGGTAGTTGGCTTCTCGTAAAACTTCCTTGGACCCTAGAGTCAGTTTCAATGACTGCAAGGTAATTTCCAGCAACTCACATACTAGGGAAGAGAAAACGCAAATATGAAAACTAAATTAATGTATTCCATAATGAGCCATGCTACTGTATAAAGTACATTAGTCAATAGATGTGTTGATTTACTTACCTCTGTAGTATTAAGCATGTCTATTCTCAGAAACTTTCTGTAATATAATTTATACTGACCACCAGCTCCTTGTACACGAAGTCTTATTCTGTTAAGTCTGATAATATCATTTGGCCAAAAGTATGAAGATTCTTTCAGAGCACTTTCCTAGATAAGAAAATATAATAAGCCCTTTATATGCTTGTTTTATATGGCTAGATTCTTTCCAATATTCAGAAAGACTGGGAATCCATTAGCACACAGTGTTGTTTTATTTTTTTCTCAAGGATAATGGGCTTTTCATACTCTTGTTTACAAACATAATTAAAAATAGGCTTTTGTGGAGAGGAACTTAATTCTAATAGAATGTTGATTAACTGAAGTGTTAGTTTTTTCTAAAAATCTTAGAAAGCACCTGATACAAATTTAGGATTATTCCAAGAGAAAGTAAAGCTAGAGCAGTACTACAAAGTAGAAAACAGAGCTTAAAAATTATTCGAATGCTCTGTGCTTACTGATACAGTATCCACTAGGCACTGTAGCTATTACACTTTAAATTAATAAAAATTAAATAAAGAATTCAGCTCTGCAGTTTCAACAGCCATATTTCAAGTGCTCAATCTTTACATGTGACTAATGGCTATCATACTGGAAAGCACATTTACCTAATTATAGCACCTTGTGTTGGACATTGCTACTGAAATACCGTCCTGGTTAGAGTGCAATGTAGAATGGGAAGGTAGGGGAATCAAAGTCAGAGTTAGAACAATGAAAGTTAGAGAAACAAGAGGAGTCATGGAAGGCATTTTGTCTTCTTTTTAGCACATAAAATTTGGGAAGCCATCGTTGTCCCATGTTAAACGGGACAATAACCTTTTTTCCTGCCACTAATTTAGTAGAATAAAGTGTTTGAAAAGATCTTAAAAGTCAGACCAATTACCAACTTAATATTTGAACTGTTTATATGGCCTGTTTTTGCTTACATGGACTAATCCAAAGCACTCTACCTTTAGAAGCAATATACGTGGAGCAATGAGTGGGATAATCAGTTTTGCATTATATATAAGAAAAAAATTTGAATTGTCATAAGCTATTATCCATAATAAATTGTTGATAATAAACTTTCACTACTGAACCAACATGAAGACTTTCCAAAAATGCTTTCCATGATCTCGTGGGGAACTAAATGCTGTTTCAAATCTTAGAACATGATAAGGTTGTCAGCCAGCAAATGAGCATCAGGGCAAAAGTACTGAGGTCAAAAAGCATCTTAGAACACTTGCAAAAATACATGTAACATTCCTTATCATTTTAGCAAATGATTTAGCATCATGTTTATATCCATTTGTATTGTAGTTCAACTTACTTGTCATATATATTTTATTGTCTTCTTCCCAAACGATAAGATCAACAAAGCCATATGTTTGCTAAGCTCCTCTTGGACAGAAATTTTACTAAAGCTAGAACAAGTAAAATATTACCCAGTCAACAAGGACATCATTATTTACATTTGTGTTCTAGGCAGTTTTGTTCCAAAATAGGTATTATGGAAGCCCATTTTCCATGAGGTCCTATCAGATCACTTTTGGTACAAAATGTAAAACCAAAGGTGACGCAGAAAAGCTTGATGAAACTATTATATTCATTAAAAATGACAGAATATCATGGAGTTTAAATAATAATACAAATAAGATACATGAATACTTAATTTACCAGGAATGTTAAAATTAGTAGACTGAATTGTGTATTCCATGTAGTACTTACAGAATGATAAAGCCAAAAATAACCTTAGAGATTGCATAGTTCACTCTGAAGGTGAGAAATCTGAGGCCCAGAGAGGCCACGTGACTTTTTCAAGTTCACAGTGCTGAATGATGTCAGAATTGTCATCAAAGACACATATATAATAGTTTCGATTCCATTAGTTGATTTTATTTTTTTTTTAAGATTTTATTTCTTTATTTGACAGAGACAGAGACAGCCAGAGAGAGAGGGAACACAAGCAAGGGGAGTGGGAGAGGAAGAAACAGGCTCCCAGCAGAGGAGCCCCATGTGAGGCTCGAACCCAGAATGCCGAGATCATGCCCTGAGACGAAGGCAGACACTTAACGACTGAGCCACTCAGGCGCCCCTGATTTTTTTAAAATGGAATTTAATTTTTTAAGGATGTATTTATTTTAGAGAGAGAGCACGAGCAGGAGGAGAGGGAAAGAGAATCTCAAGTTGACTCTGTGCTGAGTGTGCAGCCCAATGTGGGGCTCAATCTCAAGACCATGAGATCACAACCTGAGCAGAAATGCAGAGCAGACACTTAACTGACTGCACCACTCAGGTGCCCCTGATTTTATTTTATTTTTTAAATCAGGCAGTCCATTATAATATTTAACAGCTTATAATTCCCACGTTTTTAAAACATACATTTATATATACCAGTGATTCCCAAATTTAACACCCTCAGAGAAGCTTGTCTTAGTATTAGGAGCCAATACACGTGTACTGTTAAAGTTGACCAGTGGTAGCTTAGGAACAACCACTAATGCACTTGAATTAGCTTCATTTGCCATCTCCTTGCCAGTGTCAGATGCTGATGTTCACACCCCACCTTGTGTTGTAGTTCTTCGTGGAAACCTTTGTTGGTGACTGCAGGTGTTCAGGCACTTTAATTCCTAGGGCTTAAGCATCTCTGTATCCCTAGTGCTTAACATCAGGTCCAGTGCAGACTTTGTGTTTGTTGAATGAGTGAGTGAATGATCATAATCTTCTATCCAGCAAAGATTTTATTTTGGTAAGTACCTATTAAAAGCAATTTACATGAAAAATATAGGTCTGAAACTTAAAAATACCCCCTTTCCCTCTTTTTCTAAAAGAAAAATTATGTTAACGCAGCTTTGCTTTTTGTTTGATGAAAAAACAAAATTAGGTAAATTTGATTCTTTTTTTTTTTAATTCTTTTCCCCAAATTTTAAATCCCTTTTGGAATGGAGTTATAGTTGGCTATCTGGACACTGAGCAGTAAGAGATAAAGGCAGCAGGCTGTAAGTTAACGCTACTTATAGCAAAGTAAAATCTCGGGGTGACTGGTAGGAGCAAGCTAAATAGACTGTTCCGTGGGACATCCCAGAGCTTTAAGGAAAGAGAGGCCAGCATCAAGGCAGTGTAGGAGCATCAAGCCCCATCAAAGCCAAGCAGCCCAGGTTACCTGAGGCTGGAGATGAAGTATCTAAATACTGAAACAAACATTGCATTAGGAAGAAACTTTATAATTTTTCTCCTGCAGGAAGACCTTGGTACCATAAAATAGTAGGAGAAAGATAGGTCTTGAAAAGCGGTAGACAGTACTTCAAATTCTGGCTTCCTCACTTAATAGATCTATGAATTTAGTTCAGTAACTTACCCATAGCTAGCCTCAACTTTCCTCACCTGTAAAATGGGTTTGTAATTTTAGTTTCCCTTTCCAGAACATTGCCTGCTCAGAGACTACTAGTCAGCAAGCATTCTCTTTCATAAGGAAAATGTGGTTGCTCTTTTAAAATCATTTTTATAATCTTTATTTTGTAGTTGACAAAAATAATACCAAGAGTTCCAACAAATATGTTGAACATCATTTTACAGAAAGAAAGCTGAATAATACACTTTCTTAAAAGTAAATTTGCAAATAATCTTTGTCCATACTTGGATCAACAGAGTATATAAGTGCATATAATGTGTGTGTGCATATTGTCTTGTCCATCAAGTGTGATTTATAGATATGATACATACTACACAGACACATGCACACATACACTCTGCAGGTATCCAGTTGTGACTATCTGAAAATGACAATTTATAATTGGGGAAATGTCATATGTAACAAAACTCTACTGATTTAAGACATAAAAGTATTAACTTATATTGGGGCCATATTTCAAAAGAAAATTTAAAATTTTACTCTTCTTAGAAATCATGTCCCAATGTTCTTATGGAGAGAACCTACTTTTGTTCCCGTTTTTGGACTCTTGTGACACTTACCTGAGTGGCGTGTAGGGTGGTAAGGGATTGCTGCTGCCAAAGTCCTATAATCATGGAAGAGGATAATTGTCCACAGGCCACTGAGAAGGGCCACAAAATGCTTGTCCCTGACAAAGGGGTCAGTGGACTTTGGAGAATGGAGTTTTAACATAGTTGACCCATTTGAACTTTATCATCAAAGCATATAAAGTCCCTTGCTGAAGGCTTAGCTTAAAACAATTTATTTTTTACATAGAAACAATATGAAAAGCCACAATAGAGAACATCTTAAACTTACCCTGAATTTAGTCATCCACCACGTATGTTTTACAAAGAATAGAGGTTAAAGGCGTGGGCTCTGGAGTCAGGCCGGGTCTAAACACCAGTTCTGCGCTTTCCTAGCAGCATCAACCTGTTCAGGTGGCTTTGTCTGGTTGTCCTTTAGTTTCTTCATCTGCAAAATAGGGACAATAATAGCCTTTCTTCTTGGGGTTGTTGAGAACATGAAGGGAGATACCCCACATAAGCTCAGAAAAGAGTAAGCATTTAGTGAAGATTAGATTTATTGGCTATAATAATCCCTGAATGATGCAAGACTAAACCAGTCTTCAAGCCCTCCAGAGAAGAAAAAGCTGGCTAGGTATAGGGCAACTTCTGAGATTACAGGAAGAGGTTATGTACCCAAATCTGCGTTTGGCACCTTAGGTCAGCTGATGGCAGGACATGCACAGCTGGAGGAAGGATCGTCGAAGGTTCAGCAGTCATGGGGTGAGCTCCTGGCCACCTTTTTTGCTGGGCCCTCCATGATTAAATGAGAAGACCCAGCAGCAGATTCCCAGCAGGAGGAATGACATTAAAACCCTGTGTGGTTTTAATTATTTATATCAGTGTGCTCATTCATGGAGATTGATCGTCAGGGGATTATACATAGAAGCTTATATGGAATTTGTGAATAGGCACAGAATTTCGCGGTGATTAGCAACATGTTGCAGAGTTCTAGAGGTCTGTGTATCATTGTCAAGATTATTCCACCTTTTCCATGTGGTCATAGCTCCTTTAGCCTCAGTTTATTCATCTGAAAGATGAGGGTCATCGTAATACCCATCTCATTAGGTGGTTATGATAATAAGTGTGATAAGCCATGTTAAGTTCCATTGTACAAAGCTCACTGCTCATTAAAATCACCATCTTCTTGGGGTGCCTGGGTGGCACAGTGGTTAAGCATCTGCCTTCGGCTCAGGGCGTGATCCCGGCGTTATGGGATCGAGCCCCACATCAGGCTCCTCTGCTATGAGCCTGCTTCTTCCTCTCCCACTCCCCCTGCTTGTGTTCCCTCTCTTGCTGGCTGTCACTGTCTCTGTCAAATAAATAAATAAAATCTTAAAAAAAAATCACCATCTTCTTAATGAAATCTCTCAATGAATTATTTTCAGTTTGAAACCTTGTTTCTTAAGTGGAAAGTGATGATTAATTTAAAAATCTATTACTTCCATCCATCTCAAACATTTTGAGAGATATTTGTCTATTTTATTAATTCCTGTGCACAATGGGATAAATCTTATCTGCTGGATTTCTTCTGTAGGTTTTTAGGATTATTTCCTGTCGGAAACTTTACAGCATGGGTGTGACGTTCCTTATTTAATTATTTTGTGCAAACTCTGAAGTTGAAGGTACTTCTGGAAGATGTATAAAATACATAGTCAATAGTGTTAAACTCCACACAGATGGAAAAAGCTGGTGCTTGGAGAATAACCAGCTTTTTGAACCAGCCGATATAGACAATTTGAGTGATTGGGAAGCCTTATACTTGATCAGTCATATTCAGGCGTGTTAGCTCGTTTAAAAGTATAGCAAATTATTCTAGATTTGCATATCTAAAACTGAGTGCCCGAGGAGGCAATCCTATATGAATATAAAAATCTATGCATCTATATGTGTATATCTGAGCTTGGATTTATGTGTGTGTATTATATGTATGTTTCTGTGTGTGTGTGTTTATATATATCTAAATGTATTTATATGTGTATGAGTACACTATTATATTTGATATTAATGCTGATAAGAAAGTCTATGCAATTTTTAGTGAAATATAAAATGTTATGAATTTCTGAGATGGTGTGTGAATTGTGAAATATATTTTTCATTCTGTTGAGGCAAGTCGTCTGAAATAGGATTCAATGGTCAGTTGCTGCATTGTTGTTAGAAACTAGAAATTCTGAGCCTCTTGTTGGGCAGGCACTGCAGGTGCTTTGCACAGTGTCTGGCTCCGAAACCAGCTTTGGATCCTGCCTAGCTCATTGGGCTTTCCTCCCAGGTTTTCTGATCAGAAAACTGGAGGCCAGCTGCTGCCTGTCATTAGGAAGCTTAGTGAGAGTCAACATGGGACTGAGAGCTGGCTGGGGGGCTGGTGGGGCACTGTCCACATTCCCCGACTAAAGGTCACCTAGAGGGCTTTCTGATGCTGCTGAGGACTTGCTGTGTAATGTTTCTGCTCTAAAGCAGCCCCAGAGAGGTACTAGATCAGTTTCAGAATGTTTGTGATTGTAGATATATGTTATATCTGGGGCGTTTTGGACAAGGTTTGCCATGAAAGCATGGTCATTCTTTGATCTCATGGAAATATTCATAGAGCTGAATCCAGAGATTCCTTTTGTGTTACTCTAAAGCTTTCATTGAAGTAGCTCCCTGTCCTTTCCCTTTCTGACAGGGGGTCTTATCATGCCCACCCAATGGCTTCCATAATATAGCCTCAAGAGGTGATTTCTTTTCTGACCTTCCCTTAAGATAATCAGATTTTGCCCTGTACCCTAACAGTTGTTCCCAGTCTCTGGTCTGATATCTTGGTTGGTGCTACTACATATGTTGTGCTTGTTTACATATGCTGAACTGCTCAACTTTTCTAAATTCCTTTAAATATTTTGGCTGAATGATTTCCTCTGGCAGTTGATTAGCCAGGTTGCCCATATACTGGGTGTTGTGAATTTGCCCTGCTTTTATCAGGCTATTTTATACAGTGTTATATTTTTGTTTAGCAAAGCCCATCGAATGAAAAGAAAATGCTGACATTTGAATGGAAAGCCCAGAGGGCTCGGGAAATGCCAGAGGAATTCTACAAATATCCTTTCTCAGTGGCCTAGACAATTGGGATCTAATTCTTCTTGGGTAGCAGATGGAGGTGGTAAAAACTGAGCTTCTAAATGGCATGAGTGTCTGAGTTAAAGGGCTTGGTGCTGTGCCATGCAAACAGCCCTGCTTTTTTCCAGCCTGCAACAAGGATGGAAGCCAGCTTTCAGGGGAGACTGGGCCTCTGAGAGAAAAGAGAAACCCACATCGCCCTGGGGTGGCTAGAAATGATTCTAGTTTTAAAAATATAATGGATCTGTTGACAAGGAATGCCACTGTTACACCAACACTATTAACACTCGTTAACTCTATGGAGCGTGTGTGTGCGCGCGCCTGCGTGCATGTGTGTATATTTTTATCCCTTAGATTTTAAACAATATAAAGCTGATTACATTTTATTCCACCGCATTAACTTCTCTCTCTCAATCTGTCTCTCTCCCTCTTTCTCTTCCCCTCCATCTCGACCCATCCCTCCCCCATCTCTCCTTTTCCCTTTCTTTCTCTTTTTCTTTGTCCCAAACAGCCAAAGGGTTGTATTTTTTTGTGATTTTTTTTGGGGGGGGGTGGGAGGGAGTATTTTGGGCAGAAGTGAGAAAAATAAGTTGTTTATAGCTTCTTAAATTGTCTAATGTCTTAATGCTCTCTTCTTGGTATTTAACCTTTCCTGTAAGCATATGAAACTTACACATCTACTAGTACACGTCTGTCACATGTGTAGTTACTAATTTTTGAACAAATCTAACTTAATTTTTATCTCTTTTCATTTTCAACAGATCTACTTAATGCCAATGACTAACAAAATCATAAAAGGAAAATCTTACTAAGTCCCATGCTGTTGGAACAACAGTGATAAAGACACTAGTAAATTTTGTCTTTTAGCAGAGGAATTATGGGTGTTATCTCACACATTTACAATTGCAGACACTTTATTTAATCATTTCTATTGCCTAGGGGGGGTGGGGGTGGGAGGGAGTGGCTGATGTACACCCATTGAAAATATTGTCACGTCAAAGAGAATAGCCACACAGAATTCTGTAATCATCTTCTACAATCATCTATCTGTACTAAGAAAAAAGAAAAAAAAAACAGCTTAGCCCTTCTTCTAGTGTTTAAATAAACGTGCCCAATTATTTTAACCAGTTTCCACTGACTTGTCAAAAATCCTTGTGTATAATAATGGTCTGCCGGCAGCAAGACTGGACAGAAATACTGTACAGTAATTGATTTTGTTAGTTGAACATCTGGCAGAACAGCCTGGATATATACTTGGAAGGAATGTTCCCCAACTTGAGTAAGTTCACGGATGGGTTTTAGGGCACCGAAGTGCCAAATCAGGCTGCTCGGGCATAAAACACAGAATCGGGAATAGGCGAGTAAGTCAGTAAAAGAAATGAGGAGAAGATGAGAATAAGGAGAAGAAAATGAGGAAGAGAAGAAACACTTGACACATATGGACAAAGGTTAGAGGACATGTTTTTTCCAGGACTTCCTTACTGGAAGTGAAATGGAAACCAGACACTGATAGTAGGATAATTGTTTTACTTCATATGATTTGTAGTTAGCTATTCATTTTCTTTCTTTTTTTTTTTTTTTTAAAGATCTTATTATTTGTCAGAGAGAGAGCACACACAAGCAGGGGGAACAGAGGCTGAGGGAGATGTAGGCTTCCCGCTGAGCAGGGAGCCCAATGCAGGACACAATCCCAGGACCCTGGGATCATGACCCGAGCTGAAGGCAGACGCTTAACCACTGAGCCACCCAGGCATCCCTGCTGTTCATTTTCTTAAATGGGAGTTTTGCTTTTATAAATGCCGCTCAGGAAAGTTCAGTTGTGAGGGAAAAAAAGAATTCATTATTAAATTATAGTATTTGCCACAGTGCACCTGTGGGGTAAGATCCTGCTGAATGCAGTTCAGTACTAATAATTATGATAAACACTGTTATTTGTTTTGTTTTCTAGCTAACATGTGTGGTGTGTGTATCTGTACATTGGTGGTTTAGTTGATTTTCTCATAAGTGTATGATTCTGACAACAATAAAAAGTTCACAGTGTGTTCTCTCTCACCCAAATTGATTTCTCTCAGTGGACTATAAGTTACAGATTGCGCTTTGGACCATGAAACATTGCTCGGGATATTTTTGTTGTCTATTTAATTCGATGGATCTTGTGCTAGCATATATATTTCTTAAAAGACATTAAGAAACATGTTTTCTGAGGAAATGGTCACTTGTACTGAACACAAATGGTAGGATATGTTGGCATGACCTCCTTATTGGTATTCCTCAAATTGAAGCAGTTAATTCATTGTACCTTCTAAGATGAACTCCCCAGTAGACTAAGATTGCCTTGTGGGTAAGAATGTATCCTACCAATTTTAATACTCTAGCCCTGTTGCTGACATACGGTAGTTATTAAGCAAAAACTTATTGAACAAATCCCTCCATAATTTATATTTATTTTCAGCTCATCTTTTATCACGCCAAACAAAAGTTTGCAGAAGAAATAAGCCATCATATTACAAATGTGAAGTGTATTTGCTTTGCTATGTATATGTAAAATTTGAATATTTGTCATATTCACATAGTTCTAATTGGCTCTGTGACAGCTACATTTGTCTGGCAGATAAATAATAAGGAAGAGGAAGGTAATGCACTGAATTTTGAAAATGTTTCAAATAGGGGGAAGCTTACCTTAAGAACACTGGAGATTCACTGAATTTATAGTTTTTATTCAATTGGTGCATTCTGGGAATCTCTGAGCAACATGTCATTTCAGTCACATAACTAGTGACTAAAAGTTGGGCTCTGGGGCCAGGCAAATCTGGGTTCAAATCTCACCTCTACCACTTTGCTGGCTGACATTGGACTAGAAGCTTGATCTCTCTGAATCTATTATAATCATTGCCAACGATAATATAGTCCATGGGAATAACCAACCACGGATGGTTACTAGTTAGATAAATGAGGCAATGTATTTAAGCCTTTAGCAAGTGCATGATGCATGGCAAGAACTTAAAAAAAATCATAAATTTTGATTATTTGAGCAGATTAAAAAAAAACCTGATTTTACTTTGTAAAGACCCTGGATTTGATAAAAATTTAGCCTTTCATCAAATCATTCTTAATACTTATTGATTGGTATATTAGATTATAAATATTTTATGCTATAAATAACAGTAAAATAAAAATTTAAATGTAATGCTACCAAGAAATCTTCACAATTCAGATTTAGATATCAAGTAAAATTGCATAAGATTTTATTCAGATTTATTTCTGAACATTACATGTTACTCCTGTTTCATGGGTTATAGAGTAAGTCAGAATATTTTAGCATATCTTTGTATTTGCAAATTAAAGATTAGTTAAACAATCTATTCACGAAGCCGTCATCTCCAGATGCAGCACTGGGCATTGGGAATAGGGGATGTAAATGACACTTTCTTAGCTTTCAAGGCACACAGAGACTAAGAGAGAAAGATGTTTTAATAGAGTAATCAGTGAAACAAGACAAGCTTATATAATGTGCAGAAGGAACATCGAGGAAATAGTGATTAACTATTGAAGGAGTGGGCTTAGGTGGCTATTTGGGGGGGGGGATACAAGATACAAGTTGTGGTTGTGTTTGAAGGTACAGAGACTTGAACCAGGTTCGTATGTTTGGGCATCCATATGCAGTTTGACTTTGCCAGAAAGTAAAGCTGATCAATGGGATGGAGAGAGGTAAAATAAAGTTGTTGGTAAAGTGAAATCACAAAGGGTCTTATATCTGGTCAAAGCGTGGCTACTTCTCTGTGCACCCACTGATTCCATTCTCTGCAATTCAGCAAAATGATCACATTTTCCAATCCAAAGAGCAATGTGCTGATAGAGATCTGTGTTCATCATTATTCTAAAATTGGCCAGCATTTGCTGGGCTCAAGATAGATGGTGATAGCTAACATGCAATGTGAAAACCCTGAACAATTCTTTCAAAGTGACAATTAGTAAGAGCTAACGATATTTAGGGTCTAAAGTAACAACTTTCTTTGGCCTGTTCCTTGTTGGGATATGTTTGACACTACTGGGGGAGGGGGCGTATGGTGTTGCTGTCTTCTCTGTTTTCCCAAATCAAATTGCAGTGGCTTCTATTCAGTATTAGCCATAGGATATGAAATGACTTGTTTCTATTCCTGTCTCCTCCATTAAGCCTGGAAGTCTTGATATCTCTAGCACAGAGAGCAGGTACTCAATAAATATTCAAATGCTTCATCTTTAAGGATTAGGAATTTTCAGGGGTATTATGAGAAATATCACTCTTTTAATCAATTGAATAAGATCTTGGCTAGCATGGTGATTATGTATGTGATTAAATTTCAGAGAATCTTGAGCTATTCGATTTTATTTTCAAGGAGGAATTTTTTTTTTTTTAAGATTTTATTTATTTATTTGACAGAGAGCCTGTACAAGTAGGCAGAGGGAGAGGGAGAAACACAGCCCCTGATGAGCAGGGAGCCCGATGAGGGACTTGATCCCAGGACCCTGAGATCATGAGCCAAAGGCAGACACTTAACCGACTGAGCTACCCACATGCCCCTCGAGGAATTTTAGTATACTTTTATTCAAAAGTCACTGAACAAATAATTGGGTGTTGGGCACTGTCTTGAATAGCAGGATATAAACATGAAAATACATGCTTTCTTCAAATAGTTTCCAGTTTCTGTCTTGTGGTATATGCAAACCGTTGAAATACAATAAGAAAACAGAGGTGTGTTCAATATGCAGTAAGATAAAGCTGCATCCTCGTCAACTTGAACAGAAAACTTTGACAGAGGATGTAATATTTGACCTGGTAGCAAGATACTGGTTTTCAGGTGGTTATGAGGGGAATGGATCAGGACGGAATTAGTCTTAGAAAGAAAAAAAGAAAGCCTCCTTACATCTCTGACTAGACAGAAGAAGGGAAGAGGGAAGAGGTGAGAACAAGACAGGTGCAGGAGTGACAAATTTATGAGAAAGGCTTTTAGCACTGAAGAAATGCATACGTGGTAACCACTGTATTTCAATTTTTAAAAATTCCGTTCCATCTTCCTATAATTAGCTTAAAATTGTTTTATAAGTTATATAACTACATAGGTACATTGTGGAAAGTTAAATCATTCTTTCCAGAATGTTATTTTATCTCCTTGTTTGTTAGTGGAAATTTTTGTTTCATGATAAAGGGGCCATATAAAAAAATATATAAGTGTTAGTCTATAATATCATTTTTAAATGGTAAATAGTCTTCTTTTCAGGGATGTATCCCAATCTAATAACCATTTCGTATTGTTGGGAATTTGATTGTTTCAATGTTTATTTGTGACAATTATGTATGATGTCATTGACACTTTAAATGCCTCTACATTTGCTAAATACTTCAACATATCCTTCATGTTTTAGGATAAATTTGCAGAAATGAAATTGTTGGATGATAGTGCATACATACATTTGAAGGACTTTGTAGTAGCACCTAATTATCCTCCAGAAATTGCATAACAATTTTAAACATGCCATTTTATTTATTTGTTTATTTATAATTAGCTTTAATGCAATATCATTTATAGATGTATACAATTTGATTAGGTTGTGTCTATGGATACACCCATGAAACTATTGCCACAATCAAGGTACTAAACATACCTCCAAATGTTTCCTCATGCCCCTTTTTTTGTTTTTGTGTTAAGAACACTTAATCTGAGATCTGCCCACTTTAGCAAATGTTTTAATTGCATAATATGTTCTTGTTATCTATAGGCATAATGTTGTATGTCTAATCTCTGGAATTTATACTCACAACTGAAATTTTATACCCACTGAACAATTTCCTCCCCACCCACCCCTGGCAATCATCGTTCTTGTCTCTGCTTCTATGAGTTTAATTATTTTAAATATGTCATATAAGTGAAATTATGCAGTATTTGTCCTTCTGTGACTAGCTTATTTCACTTAGGATAACATCCTTGAGTTTCATCTGCATTGTCAGATGGTGGGATTTTCTTCTTTTTTAATGCTGAACAATATTCCATTGTACGTATATACCACCGTTTCTTTATCCATTCATCTGTCAGTGGACATTTAGATTGTTTCCTTATCTGGCTGTTGTGAATAATGCTGCAATGAAGATAGAATGCAGATAACTCTGTAAGATTCTGATTTCAGTTCTTTTGGATACCAGAAGTGGGATTTAAGCATGACTTGTGAATATTCTACTCTGGGACCATTTATCTGGTGTACTTACCAGTAATGTGAATTATAAGGTAATGCTGATTCCATTTACTGAAATATGGTTTGTGTATCCCAAATTTTTTTATTAGTCAAAAATAAAACAAAATTCTGTAGGCTGAGAACCATTCCAACATAGGATATTTAATGTTTTGGTAGTAGTGGTATGTATTTGTTCAAGTATTTTAAAACTCTTGTTTTTGTCATAACTTATATCATTACTTACTGTAGTTCTCTTAACAATTACAATTTATAAAGTCTCAATATCTTTCTCAGGGTTTCTTATTTCTTTAAACATATTAAGTATTATTTTAAAAAAGATCAGGTTTCCCTCTCTAATAAAATGTTGTGATTTATACTTGAGAGATTATAAAATTTTAATCTGGTTAGTTTCTAGTTTATAAGAAACCAAATACAAACAAACCTTAAGGAATATAGAGCAGGAAGGCGCGTTAATGATTATCCAGTTTTTAATCCAATCTTTTTGCACTGTGAATAGAAAGTCAATTTGCAGAAATATTTTGCCATTAGGCCAGTAGAGCAGCTTTTTAATTATTAAAGAAGCCTGTCAGATCTTTGAAAAACTACATAACATCACAGATCTTCTTCTCCGTTGTAGCCATACTTGCTGTTGCAATATATTTAGAAACATTGATACTTAAGCAAATGTGTAATACATGTGGTCATAGTAATGCAGCGTGAGTGTAAGTTTGCCCCAGGGAATGCAAAACTAGAGGTTTGATGTTTGTGCTGAAATATTTAGTACCTAGGCCAGCTCTAGGCAGAATCAGCAAAGCGAGTCTTTGGCATTTTCATCTTATTTCAACCTCTTTTTACATAGGATTACTGATGTACTGGGCCTGAGTCTCTGATCTCGTACTGATCATTGCCCCAGTACATCTCAATTCTCTCTTCGACTGAACTTTCCAACACTGGTCCTTCTTCCCTCCTGACGGTCTCTTTTCTCTAGCTCATTCTGCAACCTTCAAGTCTTCCCCAAGCTTCAGATTCAACCTGTAAAGCCGGAATTTTGTAGGACAATGGGGTATGGGCTGTTTGGGTATGGGGGAAAGCCACAATGTAGATATGGTCTTCAGATCAGACCAGAGAGAAGAGAATTTAGCAGAAACACAACCGGCAAGTGCATTATTTCAGAAGGGGGAAAAGAACCATCATAAATCAGGGAGTAAATATGTGAATTGGAAGCTAGAGGAAAAGCATCCATTGGATGGCAGAGCTGGAGAGAAAAATACAGAAATTTGGCCAGAGAGATAAGTCTGGTTCATTTCAGGACACGTGGTGATGGATGACCTTTAGACAGGGATGAAGGTCTATTTCAGGATCTATCTAGCAGGTACTGAGCTCTGGCTTCCAGTATCTTCACAAGTATCTTTACATACGTTGGGCCTTAAAGTGGCAGAATTCCGCCAGGCATCCTATAAGGAATGGCAACAAGTGAGAAGGATTTTAAAAATCTGTATATGCCAAACCAAGCGATTAGGATTATATTTGGTAGATATCGATTGGGAAACCTTTGGAAGTTTTGGTGCAGAAGTGGTATCAGGAGATGTGTGTGATAGGCAGATTATGCTATAGGCTATTGGGGAATAGGCCACAGCGTAAAGGGTTATCCGGTGTGAGACTTAGAAAATTTTAAGCCAGAGTCTTTTACAGCTAGAGCTCAAGCAGGGTCTACACACTTGGAAAAGAGGACTGAATTTGAGGTATTTTTCTCTGAAAGAATCGACAAGATTTGATAAATGATTGGAGGTACAGGATGAGGTATACTGAGCAGTGCCTTTGAAATTTCTAGCCTTAAGAAAGAAGGAAGCCCTGCCATTTGCAACCGTGTGGGTGGACCTCGAAGACATTATGCCAAATGAAATAATCCAGTTGCAGAAAGACAAATACTGTATGATCTCAGCTGCATAGGGAATCTAAAATATTCAAGCTCATAGAAGCAGAGAATAGAATGGTGATTGCCAGGGTCTGGGGGAAGAAAAAAATGGGGCAATGTTAGTAAAGGGGTATGAAATTTCAGTTATGCAACATGACCTTGTATACAACAATATAGTTAACAATACTATGTTGTATTTTATACTCGAAGTTTGCTAAGAGGGTATATCTTAAGTGTTCTCACCACACCAAAAAAAAAAGGAGAGAGGAGGGAAGGAAGGAAGGAAGAGGTAACTATATGAGGTTATAGATATGTTAATTAGCTTGATTGTGGTGATTATTTCACAATGTATACATATATCAAATTACCAAGTTATATACCTTAAGAGTTTATAATTTTGTCATTTATTAGAAAAAACACAATGCATATGTTTATTTCTCTTTCAGCCAAACAATCCAGGTTTAGTAGTCCAGAAATAATATGGACCTCTGTGGTATTACAGATCCAGGTGTATTTTTGTTGGCTTCTCTCCCTTCACTTAAGGTAATAACCTCATCCATGTGGTTAAAGAGGTCTCATCACCAACAGTTACCGCCATAGTCCATCAGACAGGCAGGAGCAAACGGAAGTATCAGCATGACCAGGAAGTCTGCTCACATTCTGTTGACCACAACTTAGTTACATAACCGTTTCTGGAAGTAAAGAAGGCTGGGAATTTTAGTCTTTATTTTGGATGGCCATGTAGCCAGCCAAAAATTGGAGGTTCCATTGTTGAAGAGAAGGAGAATGGATGTTGAGGTACAATTAATAGTTTAGTAACAGAGTGTCTGATGACCACACTAATAGAAATCTGGGTTGGACAAGGTAGAAGATATTGAGGGAGATATGGGGAGATAATGAGTTCCATTTGGATATATTAAATTCTAGGTGTCTATGAGACCATCTAATAGCTAAGTCCAATAGGTGGTTTAAAATAAGGATTTTGATCATGACAGAAAAAGATTTTTTTTTTAAGATTTTATTTATTTATGTGACAGAGAGACAGCCAGCGAGAGAGGGAACATGAGCAGGGGGAGTGGGAGAGGAAGTAGGCTCCTAGCGGAGGAGCCCGATGTGGGACTCGATCCCGGAACGCTGGGATTACGCCCTGAGCCGAAGGCAGATGCTTAATGACTGCGCTACCCAGGCGCCCCAATGACAGAAAAATTTGACAATCAGTAGCAACTTGAGGCTGTGTCAAATGAACCAGGAAGGGCATTAATAGCACAGGTTAAAGACTAAGAGCAGAATCTAGAGGACATGTAAGGAGGGATGTATTGGAGAGAGAAGCGGAAGCCAATCTGCTGGGATGTTAAGAGGGTAGGGGTGGGGGCAAGATGGGCAGAAAAATTAGGGAAGAATGACATTAAAATTCTCCTTAAAAATTGTGGACCCCATTTCATTATTCCTGTAGCAGCAGACTGCAATATCCTTGCACAGATTACTGTGTGCATAAAAGTGATTCAACTGTGTAGCCTTCTACAGAAAACAGCTTTCAAATTCTGAGGGTCCAGTCACAATGCTCTTCAAGCATGGCCTCCACCTATTGCTTATTTTATTAATGAAAGCAAAGACCAGTGCAATCGGGATTCTGAGAAATTTTGAAGGACTTGGCCCTCAATTCAGAGAATTGAATGATAGAATATCTTTCAGTTCCTTACAATAATTTACCATTTAGCACCTTCAAACATAGTCAAACCCAGCAGGGAATGTATACATGTTATCTTGATATTCCCATCTGTTTTCTTTCTATTTATTGTTATTGAGAAAATGGTAGAAGCAGTGCTGTGGTATCCCAGACCTTCTGATGCGGTGCATACTGGTTTCCAAGGCTGGTAGACTTTAGAATTGACTCATTGGTGCTGGCCTTCAGGTTCACCTGTAAGTACAACAATTTGTGCTCATTGGTATGTGAAAACCAAGGATGGAGTGAAGGTTGAGAAGTAGCAAGCACTAAAGAGAGATCAAGTAAGGTCAGAACTAAAACTACGGCATAGGGTGTGACATTCACGAACTTTCTGGTGCAATGGTATTAGTTGAAGCTGAAGGATTGTAACTGGTGCAGCAAAGCACCTTGAACTGTGGATTAATGAAAAATTAGCAATGAAAATACAGAATTTAGGTTATGCTTTCAAAAATTTTGCTGATGAGCAGAAGCTGGAGGGATGGTCATGGCAAAGGGAGCAAGAGGCATGCAAGACCCTTTTTTGTTTTTTGGGGTTTTTTTTAAAGATTTTATTTATTTATTTGACAGAGATAGAGACAGCCAGCAAGAGAGGGAACACAAGCAGACCCTTTTTTTGTTTTTTGGTTTTTTTTTAAAGATTTTATTTATTTATTTGACAGAGATAGAGACAGCCAGCAAGAGAGGGAACACAAGCAGGGGGAGTGGGAGAGGAAGACGCAGGCTCCTAGCAGAGGATCCTGATGTGGGGCTCGATCCCATAACGCCGGGATCACGCCCTGAGCCAAAGGCAGACGCTTAACCGCTGTGCCACCCAGGCGCCCCAGTATGTGAGACCCTTAAATCAGGGGCAAATCTATAATGAATTATATCCTTTCTTCTGCTTTCCTTCATGCCTTTCTCATTTCCAGGTGGGAGTCTCAAATGTGTTTATAGGCCAAAAGGAAGAAGCCAGTGCAAAGGGAGATGCTTACAGTACAGGAAGGGGGGGGGCAGAGGAAGTCTGTCATAAGAAAGATAGGAGCAAAGGGTATAAGAAAATAGTCTGTACTGGAGAAGTTTAGAGATGGAATTTGAGAAGATAAGTTGGGAGAGTTCCTGGTTGATATTTTATTTTTTCTCCATGAATTAGAAAGCTGGCTTATCAAGCCAGTATATGGGATGGTTGGCGTGGAGGACGTAGAAGAGGGGAGGGCTGTAGGGAGAGAAGGAAAAGAACTCCATGCGGACGAAAGTAATGAGGCAAAGCAGTGCCCATGGCTCAGATGGAGTCACAAACCATCATATGACCAAACTGCGTAGGCAAGGCTCTTCAGCAACGCTTTTGATTGCAAGCATTCAGGACAGAACAGTTACTTCTCTTTCCAGGCCGTCTGGGCCAGGGTAGATAGCAGAAGGACAAGAGAGAGAGTGAATCAAGGATGCTGGAAAATTTGAGGTTCCAGACTGGCTAGGAAAGTAATGCGGTTTGGAATGAAAATGTAAAGGTCGTGGGACAGGATTAGCATTCAGAGAAAGATGAACACTTAAAAACATACCCTGCCGATACCTTAATAAAACTACCAACAGATGTCCCGAAACAGAACCTAGAACAGTGTACAGAGTAGTCACAAATAAATATTCTTTAAATAAGTGACTATTTTTTTTCCCTTTAGGAATCGTAAATGTATTCTTCTATAGTTTTTTTGGGGGGGGGAGCACTTTGAGAAAAATAACTCTTTAGAATGCATTTGAGACCCAAATTGGGCATTGGATTATGTGTCGTTTTTTCTTTGATGACATTTCCTTCCTTTTGAGTGTTTAGCTTGTTGCTGCTATGGTGCTCAGTTCATTTCTGTTTCTCTTGTCCTTATTTAGATAAACAGGTTTAAACTTTGTATATAAATGGTGCTTATTGGTAAAATTACAACTAGCTTGGGGGATATTTAAGTAGCGTATTAAGAGGATTTACTCATTATCTCTCACAGAACTAGACTCTTGCATTAACACTGCACTATGTGCAGAAATAAACTTTGTTCCATTAAACTGTAAATTTCAATAAAGACTTACTTAACTATTTCAGATGTTGCAGTTCAAAAATGTTTATTTGCTTTAGGAGTTGACCTTATGTTGCTATTCTTTATTCAACATTTACTGAGAGCCTAGTATTTAAATTAAACTATAACTTAAATTATGAAAGATGGGCTGAGGACTCTACTTAGGGGGCAAGAGAGAAGAAGCTGTATCATCACTAATGATGAATCATGTGAGAAACGGTCCATTTTTGTTTGCTGTGGAAGTGCCCCTCAGCTATAGCAATTCTAATACTAATCCAGCAATTCTAAATAAGTCTAATAATTTATGAGATTAATTAGAATCCTTTCTAACAAATGCCTGATAGTCATTCATTCAGTCAGGTCTTTGAGCTTTCATAGTCTCAGTCTCCTCATCTCTAAAATGGGAGTGATCATCCCAACAAGATAGTTAATAACACCCTATGATAATTACCTCTAAATACTAGTTTTCTTGTCCACTTTCCGGTTAGCGTAGAAGATTCAGTTAGTCAGTTAATTGGTCCGCATTATATTCCTTTCTCAATGACAAAATATCAAGGGAACACAGCTCCAAACCGTTCGGTTATATTTGTACAAACCCAAGTAAGAACAGTAGTACTATAGTTCTTTTTTGTAGCACATTAATTTGTATCAGGATTTCTTTAACATGTTCAGCTTGTTTAAAACATACCATCTTTTTTTAGAGGCAAGCAGGTGAGATAATTCCACTTCCTACATCTCTGATTACAATAAAAGTGCACACTCTAGAAGAACGACAACTGGCATTTGTCTTGAGTGCTTTATAATCTTTAACTTGCTTTCATATCCTGTATTGCTTGTGACTCCACAGGGAACATTCCAGTCATACGGAAAGATATTTTAACACCCAACTACTATTTTTCCACCTCGACTTTTTAAATAGCAGTTAATTTTTGCCTCACTGTATTTTGTTGATTTTCAGGTCCCTGGAGATTACTTCTGAAACACACCACAGGTAAAATAAATAACCTGGTAGTGGCTTAAGAGTCATTACTTTGCATTTTGTCCACTGGAATGTCCTTTCATGCCACGCAGTAAATGACAATTTGTTTCAGGAATGAGTTGGTGATTTCAAGGGGCTCATGTTGGGTGAGAGTATTAATATTTAGCGTTCAAGCCACAGGCATTTCACATTGACTACAAAGGAATTAGCCACACTGTTAACGGACAAATGGTTGTCTAGGAACCAGTGAGGGGGTTTAGTTTGATGTTTTGATGTAAATTTTTATTTTTTTTATATGTATATATATTTTTTTTTAAAGAGGGAGGGAAGAGTGGGAAGGGGCAGAGGGAGAAGGAGAGGGAGAATCCCAAGGAGGCTTCATGCTCAGTGCAGAGCCTGGGCTCTGCAGGGCTCGATCTGAGGACGCTGAGATCAGACCTGAGCTGAAATCAAGAGTCAGACACTTAACCGACAAAACTACCCAAGCGCCCCTTGGTGTGAACTTTTTAAACTTGTTTTTATTGTACCAGTGCTGCATTGGATGTCCTTCATTTTCAGTGTTCCATTATCCTATTATAGAGTTTACTCTTCTTAATTCATTATGACACTATTGATTTAGTGGTTTTTTTTTTTTTAACTTTTCTGCTAGAATATTAGTAGCTTCAAGGCAGAGATTAAGTCTCTTTCTTTGCTGCAATGCTAGAACCTAGTACAAAGTGTGTGCTCAAGGAACATTTCCTGAATTCATTAGTCATGTTTTTAGTTGCAGGGAAAGGGAAAATCCCTTGAACAGTAAAATAATTTGACTTACTACTTGAGGCCCAATTTGCTCAAGCCTCCCTCCACCTCTCTTTGCAGTTTGTTTAGCCCTTTACATCTCCATGTCAAAACTTCACTCTTCTGCAGGCTTCCCTCAGGGAGCAAAATGGCTGCAGCATGTGACCTTGCATATTCAGGGCAAGACACAGTCTATGCCCTAAACTACTAGGAGCAGTCCTGCAACTCATTCCTAGACTCTCGTAGGTCACATGCTGTCCTTGAACCGGTAACTATCATCAGATATAAAATATACTGATTGGTTTTGCCAAGATTAAGTATTTTGCCCCTGAAAACTAATTGCAGTCAGGAGACAATTGCAAATAAATTATTTAAGAAAGAAAAATTCACTACAGTTAATTAATGGAGTTCCAAATCTTTAGTGCATTTTAATGACATATAGGGAAATGAAACATTTTTTAAAAGTTGTCTTAAATCTGAAAAATTTCACCCTTCAGTAGTTTAAAAATAGTTGCACACATGTTTACACAAGTATATTTAAGTGTGTTAGTAATAATTCTGGCAGTGTACAATTAACTGAAATCTAAGACTTACCTTAGCAAAAGTTATAGTGGGCAATTATCATCATACTGCAATCTAGGAAGAATCTTCCATCGCTCCCAATTCCTCTATCATTTTATCCCCCTGAATCCATGAGGATTTGTAGCCTTCAATAAGGAGTGCATTTTCTTTTGATAATAAAAAAATGCCTGTATAACTGGAAAGGAAAGGCAGTAATGGGACAGGGAAAATAGAGGAAATCAAACTTTGCAGACTCACAGTTTTTCCTAGACCTATGCCAGGTGTTTCTGATTTCTTAAAAACTTGATTTCGTGTGAGGATTTACATTTTGAAAGGAGATAGATGAATGAATGAAGTGTCTAAGAGGGGTGATTGTAGCCAGGAAGCCAAAACCAATATTGTGTGGTAATTCTAATTTTATATAAAACTTAAGTCATCTTCTTGTAGACTGTGTGCTTATCAGTTATTCACCTCCATGGCCATCCCACTCCCCTCTGTTTCAACCCCATACAAATCCAATTGTCTGATCCATTTTCCTCTTATTCCCATGTTGCCTTGCAATATTTAACTGTTTGCATTTGCATGCCTTGTCTCCCTAACCAGAATGTAAACATTCTGAGAGCAAGAACTTTGTCTCGTCTTTCTCTGGAATTAACCCAGGCATTTTGTAGAGTTGCTCCGTAAATCACTGGTGCTGAAGAAATGCTTGTGGGAATTGGATCAAATCATCCATTTAACAGTGATTTGAGCGAAGATGGTCGGACCACAGTGATGCGAAAATGTTTGCCTGACGTTTTTTTTTTCCAATGAAACTCTGATAAAAACTTCAATATTGACATGCAAAGAAAACGATCCAATAAAAAAGGAGAGTATTGAAAGGCTTTCAAAGGGAATAGAACCATTTGAAATTATTTTCATTGCTTTTGTGATGCCAAGTTTATAATGACTTTCAAACAAATTGATAATAAAGGAAGACATTTTATGGGTGTGTCACTGCTTTTATATTGCTTCCATACATCCGTAAAAATGTCAAGATACAGACAGACGATAATGTTACTCAAACATTCTTAAGTAGTTGCAGGGGAAGGAGGAGAGATGGTACAGTATCATTATTGTTCCCATATTTGTTGTAAACAGTGAAGTCCTTGTTTTTGTGAACTGTCAAATTAGAACATTCTGCCAAAAGCCTTCTAAAGCAAGTCCTTATTAGAATTAAATCACAAGTGTCAGTTGAGACAGTATTATCTTTTCCGGGTAATTTAAAAAGACTGTTATATCCTCTATGCAAAATATTGGCTTTGTTTTTGATGTAGAGTTGGGCCATAAAAAGATGCTAGTAAATGAAAGAGAATCTTTGGCATTGGTGGGTCTCAACATGCTAAGTGGCTGAGGTCACACTGTCTTATATGTTGTAAACATATTTTCTAGGTTTCTGACCTAATCTGTCCAAGCTGGTGGCAGCATTTCTGCACTCACATAGACCTACGGATTCTAGGGTAAACTGGGAATTCTCTATGTTATTCTCCTCAAAATCCTGTGGGATGCTAGGGTGGCTTAGTTGGTTGGGCGTCTGACTCTTGATTTTGGCTCGACTTATGATTTCAAGGTTGTGGGATCGAGACCCACATGGGGCTCCGCACTCAGCAGGGAGTCTGCTTGAGGTTCTATCTCTCCCTTTCCCTCTGCCTACCCCCCACTCGTGCTCTCTCTCTCTCAAATAAATAAATAAATCTTTAAAGAAAAGAAAAGAAAATCCTTTTCTGGCATGCAGTGTGANTGCACTCAGCAGGGAGTCTGCTTGAGGTTCTCTCTCTCCCTTTCCCTCTGCCTACCCCCCACTCGTGCTCTCTCTCTCAAATAAATAAATAAATCTTTAAAGAAAAGAAAAGAAAATCCTTTTCTGGCATGCAGTGTGATATAAGGGAAGTACCCCTGTTCTGGGAGATGTGTGACCTTGGTCAAGTCATCTAACACCTCTTGGTCTTACTTTCCCTACTTTTAAGGTCCTCCAGCTCACATGTTGTGAATCCCTGCAAACATCCTACCCATTACACTCAAAGGTGTTAATAACCTTTTATCTGGTGCCTTTGCGGGAATCCCTGCCTCCTAAATCAGGGCTCCTGACCATTGACATGTAAATCTTTCTGAAGCATTGCTTTACCTGCTCACAATACCTTTGGCACTAGATAGTTTGCAGTAATTCATTGAGCTGTGCAGGTGTGATTTGTGCACATTTCTATACATGGGTGTTCTATTTCAACCAAAAGGTTAAAAAACCCTGATACTTAGATGGCTTTCTGTGAAAACATTGTATTTGCCTCACTATGCCTTTACTTATGATTCTCAAAACTCAGTCCACATTAGAATCATCTGGAGTGATTATTAAAATTTAGATTGTGAGGCTCAACATGAGGATTTCTGACTCCATAATTTAGGGGTGGTGCCTGAGAATTTGCATTTCCCATGTGATGCTGATGCTCTTGGTCCAGGGATCACACTGTGGGAACCACTGGTTTATGCTAGTACCTTGCTTTGGAATGCCACTTTCTTACACCAACATCTTTACCTACCCATGTGTTTACCACCATCCTGATACTGCCTTCATAGATCAGTCTTTAAAGTGCCAGATGGAGGGAATCTCTTTCTCCCATACTCTGCCCAACACTTTATTTTTGACTTGGTTATCACTATTACAATTCTTGAATTAAAATAAGATCATAAACTCAATGAAACTTTATGTCATTTCTGTATAGCATCCTATCCCCATGTCTGTGGTTCAGGGATTTGGACCAGAGAGGGAAATTCAATTTAAGTTTTTGAATGAATGTCAACCACTTGAAAATTTCTTCTTCCGTAACTTTTTTTTCTACTTTTTGCTCATGGCTTTCCATTTCCCCTTCCAGTGTATTTTTTTAATCCAATGAGGCATTCTTCGAGTAATATTTCTATTTAAAATTTAAAAAGGCTCCTCTGAATACTGTTTTTGGGAAGATAAACTATGCCATTGAATTATTGATTTCTAAGATATACTAATTCTTGCCTACATTTTAAAAAGAGTGTTTCTCTTAGTCACTCTTAATTAACCTCAAGTGTTATCACTTAGAATACATTTTGTTTGAAATAATCTTTTGACCATGGTCCTGATACTGCTTTGCTTTTTTTGTTTTTTTGTTTTGTTTTTTAACCATACCTTTTATTTGCTCTCCATGTTTTCCTTCTCAGATATCTGGGTAGGTANCATCACTTAGAATACATTTTGTTTGAAATTATCTTTTGACCATGGTCCTGATACTGCTTTGCTTTTTTTGTTGTTTTTGTTTTGTTTTTTAACCATACCTTTTATTTGCTCTCCATGTTTTCCTTCTCAGATATCTGGGTAGGTAAATAGCTTTGGTATTGTATGGTATTTTGTTCACTTTGTTTGCTGTTGGACAAATAAAAAGTGGCCATCACTGGCACCGTTCACTCAGGGCCAGAATGTTAATGTTGGAAGAGATCTGTCAGTTTGTGGAATCCATTCCATTTCACATTGATAGGTAAATAGATTGAAGGCAGGTATGATGAAAGAGTTACCCTGGTCACGGTGGAGCTCCAGTTGAGATCTCATCCTAGAGCTTTGTTTGGAATCACTTGGGCTCCATTTTTTGAGACTCAGAAGAAAATTTCAAAGAACATCTCACAAGTGCCTGGAACTAACACTTCCTCCCTCCTGGCAGCCCAAAGAATCAAGTTCTGCAGATAGAACGGGGAATAGGATCCTAGCCTCCATGGACTCAGAGAGAAGCAAAGTACCTCTTTTGGCTTTTTATTTGGAAAGTGGAATATTTTAAGAGGCAGGTGTATTTGATCAAAGATGTGTGTAATCTGTACACTTTTTGAAATAAATAGGCAAGTGGAACAAGAGAGAAGGAAAAACTAAACTCTTGAGAACAGAGGATGTCCAATTTTCAGATAATTTTTTAAAACCTTATTTAAGAAATTCTTTAGCTCTGCTTCATAGTAATGTTCATGCTTGCTAATTCTGAATACTTTAATGATACTTTTTTTCATTCTAAACACCAGTGTGAGAAAGATTTGTCCTATACTTAATAACCCACATCAGAGGGTGAAAGTAAACGTACTTTCTTACTAGAGTATCCTGCAGGGTAGTCGTTGCCGGTGAAATCTCCATCCTGACGAGCAATTTTGCTTTCTAATTTTCCATTTTTCTTAATGTTCCATTTTGTTTATCCTTTCCTTTTGTTAGAAAGCTTTTTTCTTGAGTTGGAGAAAATTAGTTGCGATGCCTAGATTTTTATAATTTACTTTCTGGGAAAAAGGAATTATAATTTCAATTGAGTTTGATGAGACTGGGCAAAAAAATAAAATGCTAAAAATAAATGGTCGTCATTTATTCTCCTATAAAATATTTCCTTACTTGAAGGAAGTTTAAAATTTATTTTAAAAGAAATATATGCACATAGTAGAAAATTCAAATGCATGGAATTATATAAAATGAAAAGTCTTTACAAAATCCTGTCAATTGCCAGTTTTATCCCTAGAAGCAACCACTGTTAACAGGTTTTTGTGTCTCCTTTCAATATATGTAACATATACGCACAGCAGAAATTGAATCGTACTTTACAAAGCCTTGATTTTTCCTAAATATTTTGAAAGTGTATACTTAAAAATTAGCAAAATCTGCTATAATCAAAAGAGAGGCAAAATAAATAATCGAATATAGTTTATCAAGTATACTTTTTTTTTTAACCCAAAACAGATTAAAACTACTTTATCCATTGGGAGAAAAGGGACTGAGCTTCTCCTCATGTTTTAATATGTTGATTCAGGAAGCTGGTGTTTATTTATTCAAAGACATTTGCTACCACTCATGGCTTTTCAAAATTATGTAAATGCTGTAAATAAGCTAAGGAGATAATGATCCCAGAGACTTCATATCTGATATTTTAGATTATATTTATTGATATGATTTCATTGTACCTTTCTCGTTTGATTCTTAATTAACTATTAGAAAAAATATTTTTTAGGTGATTCGCCAGAAAAGATTAGACACTCTCATTTCATAATCCCATAGTAAAATATATGGACAGACTTTTAGAAGTATAATAGAGAAATTATTTTATATATTACAATATTATTTTAAATATACTGTACTGTGTAAATTGGGTGGAAATATGGCCAGTATTTGACCCCCATTGTGGAAGAATCACATATCAGTCATTCNGTTTGATTCTTAATTAACCATTAGAAAAAATATTTTTTAGGTGATTCGCCAGAAAAGATTAGACACTCTCATTTCATAATCCCATAGTAAAATATATGGACAGACTTTTAGAAGTATAATAGAGAAATTATTTTATATATTACAATATTATTTTAAATATACTGTACTGTGTAAATTGGGTGGAAATATGGCCAGTATTTGACCCCCATTGTGGAAGAATCACATATCAGTCATTCATGGTGAAAGTGTCTCTAGTCATGATCTGCACTTGTAGAAAATATGCAATATTGAGTTTTTATAGAATGAAGCTTAAATATCTGATCCACTGTGGGGTAAATCGGTCGTATCTGTAGTTATGCCTTTCTTCCTGGCAGAGCTGGTTATGTGAAGGCATGTGGTGTGTTCTCACAGGTCAAGGACCTTGTCAACTTGCCCTTGCCTTTGCAGTCTCCTGTCCTCTGAATTAGTGTTTCCTTACCACTCTGGAGCTGGGAGGCAGCAGGAGACACTGGCTATCCCTTTGGTCACATCAGTGTTACTTTTCCATTGTAATTTGACTTAATGAGGACATGTGTTTATCTAAATTTATCAGTACCTGTGGAGTCAGAAGTTACCCCAACAGATTTTAAAGCCAGGAGATATTCTTCTCTGCTTTATTATTTTATACAATTGCAGCTTTCCAGAAATATTTTTTTTTTTTTTTTAAGATTTTTTTATTTATTTATTTGACAGAGATAGAGACAGCCAGCGAGAGAGGGAACACAAGCAGGGGGAGTGGAAGAGGAAGAAGCANTTAATGAGGACATGTGTTTATCTAAATTTATCAGTACCTGTGGAGTCAGAAGTTACCCCAACAGATTTTAAAGCCAGGAGATAATTCTTCTCTGCTTTATTATTTTATACAATTGCAGCTTTCCAGAAATATTTTTGATGACCTAGTTTCTTTCTTCTCATTTTTAATATACCACCCTATAATTTGAAGGAGTCTTCTTTAGCAGCAATGACCTCTCATTGACCCCTGGACTTGTCTTGCCTTGCAAGCATAATAAACTAGAGTTTATTAATCTGTTCANACCCAGGCGCCCCCAGAAATATTTTTGATGAACTAGTTTCTTTCTTCTCATTTTTAATATACCACCCTATAATTTGAAGGAGTCTTCTTTAGCAGCAATGACCTCTCATTGACCCCTGGACTTGTCTTGCCTTGCAAGCATAATAAACTAGAGTTTATTAATCTGTTCATTGGCTAGTTGCTTGCATACTTTGCTCAGAATAGAATTCTAAGCAGTGCAATGAGTAGATTTTATGTACATAGGAGTCCTCCACTGTTCTAATTTGTTGTTCGTTTAAAATGAACTCAGCAGCTTTCATTTCCCTTTACCGGTGTTTTTGGTGTGGAGGGAAGTGGATTATACTGGTGAGTTGTTAGGGAGTGTTGGGAACACTTCAGTAAAGAGGGAAGTCTGAAAAGTGAAGTCAGCATCCTTTAGCCTCAGGGAGGGGTAAACAAGTCTTTTTACATGAAAATTGTGTTTGCAGTATGTGTCCTCTCTTCTTGAAGTCTGCCATCTCATTTTCCATTATTCTCTTTTGCCATCATTCTGTGCTTGCTTTACAGAAAATTGTAGAGGGAAATTCTCGGTATTCCAGGCATCCAGTATCCTTGCAGTATTGGAGCTAGAAAGGGATATTGTTCTCAGTATTTGTGGGTGAAGCTGGAAGAGCAGTATGTGGAAAATAAATGGCCTTTTCACAGTATAAACCCACACACGCTGTCATTTGTTTTTGTATTTCATATGGTAATTTACTGACTTTTTTTATACTTCATTGTGGGGTTGTCTTTTTGTCTGTTAGGAACGTCAGGATTTTTCTTCAAAGAAAGCATNCTCTTCTTGAAGTCTGCCATCTCATTTTCCATTATTCTCTTTTGCCATCATTCTGTGCTTGCTTTACAGAAAATTGTAGAGGGAAATTCTCGGTATTCCAGGCATCCAGTATCCTTGCAGTATTGGAGCTAGAAAGGGATATTGTTCTCAGTATTTGTGGGTGAAGCTGGAAGAGCAGTATGTGGAAAATAAATGGCCTTTTCACAGTATAAACCCACACATGCTGTCATTTGTTTTTGTATTTCATATGGTGATTTACTGACGTTTTTTATACTTCATTGTGGGGTTGTCTTTTTGTCTGTTAGGAACGTCAGGATTTTTCTTCAAAGAAAGCATTGATTTAACTACAAATCAAACTGATCTGATAGCTGTTTATTGATTTGATAGGTGTCAGTACGAACTAGGGGGCCTGTTTTTTTCTTCCTCCTGCTGGACTTCTCCTGTGTAATATTAAGTGTGTTATCCTGTAATGGGGAGCCTAGGCCAAAGCCAAGTCCAGGCCTTGTTACTCAGGAAAGCCACTTTGCCTTTCTAAGACTGAGTTTCTTTTTGAGTGAAACATTGTAGAACATTGATTGGGATATTTCTGAATGTCTTACCCATGGCCTGAACCAAATCGGTGTCTTCAGTAAATAACCTTTTTTTCTCATCAACCTTTGCTTCTGTTGTTCTAGTGTTCTCTGAGGTCATTGTCATCTTCCTAGATGAAAGTGTTTTTTTAAACTCGTGCTTAGCATGTAAAACATGATGGAATTTAGAGTTAGTGGAGATTCCTTAGCTATTAATAAGTATATTAAAGCTTAGGAGGAAATATATATTCAAGACTAGCTTGGTTGGTAGCACTACTGATCAGTTAGGCTGGGCGATTCTGTGTGGGTTGCTGTTCTCTACATTATGGAATGCTCAGCGGCGTCCGTGGCTTCTACCCGCTACATGTCAGTAGCATCTAGTTGTGACAACCGAAAAAGTCTCCAGTCATTACCAAATGTCCCTTGGGAAACAAAGTCACCCCTAGTTGAGAACGACCAGTCTACAGGGAAAGAAAGTCTGGACACAGATACCTCTTCAACATACAGCCTTTCCTAATGCAAGTGTCTTCCTTTATTGTGACATTGGGAACCCTTGGTCTTCTAGAAGTGTTTTGGCCTCAGTCTGAGTATATTAGTGTAAAGAAACTTTTTAGTAGTATTTAAAATTATTTATCACTATACTATATTTTAAATCACTTATTTTTTGAAGAATGGAATTGAGCACCTGTATCAATCAGGCACTGTCCTATGTAGTGAGTATTCTAATGAGTATATAAGCAGTGTTCACTTAGAAGTTAAGAGCATAAGTTCTAGAGTCAGGCTTTCCAGAATTCAGACTGATTGTAGCATTTCTGGCTATATGATCTTTAACAATGAATATCTCAATTTAATCGTAAATAAAATGGTAGTGATGGTACCATTTACTTTTCACACACTTGTTGATAAAGTTAAAATCATAGATATATGCACTTAACACAGTGCTTGATGCCTAGTAAGTGCTTAAAACATGTCAGTTGCGGTAGATCTTTTCATTACCTGCATCAGCAGCACTGTTATCAAGGGTGCTGTGCGCCTTACACAGAATAGCCCTTAATCCTGGATAGAGGCGGGGTGGTAGTAACATCAAAAGGCTTTCTGGAAAAGATAAGCCCTGAGCTGTGCCCTGTAGGGTGAGGTCAGCCAGAAGATAGTGAAGTGAAGAGCAGGGAGAAGGGCATTCTAGCAAAAGTATTACATTTTCTTTTATGTATAATTTGTGATATAGAAACAGACAAGTATTTGTTTCTCTGAAATATTTAAAAATGCAATAATTTTTTCAGCTTGTATTTCTCAGTCCACAACTCTATATAATTTATAAGTTTATTTTGCTAATAGAAAAGTTTTATGAAGTATTCTTTATATCATTTTAATGAAGTTTTGATTTTAAATGAACCCATTATTTTTCCTTGAAAACTACATGATAGTCTTGTCTAATTTTAGGATTTGTTCTGGTCACAGACTGAAGAGAGCCTGATTGTTTCCTACTTCTGTTTGCTTCTTTACAAATACTGTTGAAGCATGGGTTTTACCTAATGGAGGTTTTTTTCTGTCTTTCATATTCATGTTTATATGTGAATGGGGATCTAATCATTCTTGGACAGTTCCTGATGAATGCTCAGCTGTCCTGGTGATTTGAGGATAATATTAAAACAAGCCATACCCCTTCCTAACATTTATATGATCTGGTGCCATCTCCAACATATGCATTTACTTCTGTGACCCATAAATAAACCAATGGAGTAGGTAGGACAAGTTTACAGGTGAGGAAATTGGGCTCAGAAATGTTACTTGTCTAGGTTGACTCAACATCAGAACTGGGCAGGGAAACCAGGTCTGCTTGATTCCAAAGCCTACTCTTCCTACTACATACGCAGTTATGATCAAGAGTAACCCTGCAGTCACATATCTCCTTTTCAAAGACCTCTTACTAGCTATGAAGGTAGAATGATGTTCTGCAGGACAGTTCAATATCTTTTCTTCCATTTCTTTTGTATTTTATAATCCTAGGCTATTGTTGATAGACTTAAAGTGCTGATTATTTGAACTTGTAACTAGTTTCATTTTTTTTTTTTTTATAATCAATAAGAACATGTAGAATCCATTGTAACATTTACATGATTCTGGATAATCAGTTGTCTTGCTCATTCTAATGAGCTTCCTGAGGACATCTACAGTGACTTTTTTTTAAAGATTAATTAATTTATTTATTTTAGAGAAAGAGAGAAAGGGAGGGAGAGAGTGCTCATGGGGGAGGGGAAGAGGGAGAGACTGTTTCAAGCAAACTCCCCACTGAGCGTGGAGCCTGATGAAGGGCTTGATCTCATGACCTGAGCCAAAATCAAGAGTTGGATGCTCAACCAACTGAGCTACTCAGGTGCCTCTGTGACTTTTTGGGACACATTTCATAGTTTTTCTCACTGAGTTTCCACCTACTAGAAGCTCTTTGGAGGGATGACTACTGACTTTGCCAGAGTGGATCAGATAGTTTTAAAATTTTGACCTTCTTATAGGATAGGTGATTGTGGTATCTGGTCTCCAGATGTTCCCCAATAATTCTACTCCCTGATATTTATGCCCTTGAGCAGTTGCCTCCCACATGGAATAGGGATGACTTGTATAACAAATAGAATGATGCTGGAAAGACACAGCATGGATTCCAAGGCTAGGTCATAAAACCGACCCATTACAAGCTTCTGTCTTGCCCTTCTGGATCACTTGTTCTGGGAGAAGCCAGCTGCCATCTTACGAGTCATCTCTGTGGGAGGAGCACATGGTAAAGAACCGAGGCTTCCTGTCTAGACCTTGTAAGTGGCCATTAAGGAAGTGAATCCTTCAGCCACCGTCAAGCCTTTGGGTGACTAGAAACCCTGGCCAACATCTTGACTATAGTGTCATGAGAGATGCTGAGCTAGAACTGCCCAGCTAAACTGCTCCCGAGTTCATGACCCACAGAAACCACAAAATAATACATGTTTATTGTTTTAAGACACTAGGTTTGGGGGTGATTTGTTATACTGAGAAATAGTACTCCTTTGGAATGATTTTAAACTTCTTCATAGATACAGTTAAAACACATGTGAAATGTTAAGTGCTCTGCATATTGTCTTTTTAAAATGGAATATGCTTTTTGTTTATAAATGCTCAATATTATAAACAATGATTCTATAAATTGTTTTTATCATGAGTCATTAGTGTTTTAAATTTAAAATAAATGAGATATGGAAAATGTTTATAAAATAGAAGTGTTATCCAATTGTAAACTATCGATTTAAATTCATTTCTAAACTCTCGCAAAGTGTTTTTACATATTTGTATGATTTCTCTTAATATTAACAAAATAACTTGAAGAGAGTCCCCCTTAATAANATTCTATAAATTGTTTTTATCATGAGTCATTAGTGTTTTAAATTTAAAATAAATGAGATATGGAAAATGTTTATAAAATAGAAGTGTTATCCAATTGTAAACTATCGATTTAAATTCATTTCTAAACTCTCGCAAAGTGTTTTTACATATTTGTATGATTTCTCTTAATATTAACAAAATAACTTGAAGAGAGTCCCCCTTAATAAAAAAATGATTGTAATCCTTGAGTAATACTTTTATGTTAATATTTTATAAAATTTGTTCATTAATTTTGTAATGCCTAAGAGAAATACAGGAAGAAAAGGGAGGGAAGAAAGATACGGCAGTGAATATTATCAGCCCTTGCTTACAAATCAAGAATTGAAAGCACATCAAGTCTAAATAAACTGGTTGCCCATAGCCCAGTAGAGGTACCTTCTAATATTAAAGGGGCTTATGTTTCTTTAAGTTGCATTGTCGGAATAAGCTTTGTGTTATATAACCAAGCACTGTGGCTTTGAAATCTGAGGAACATTAACATTGACTGAGGAGGTGGCCTCACAAAACAAGAATCTTATCATAATCATTGAAAACATACTTTTATAAATCAGTTTAGTATTGTATTGAACACTCTTAACATGATAATTCCTTCATAAAAGGATTTTATTATACTTTCCCATCTTTTGAAATAGTGGTTTATTATATTGGCACAATATAATGGTCATTGTCAACCATGACTCTTCATGCTTCCTCAGAAAATAAAGCTGTCTCCTATCTTCCCACCTTAAGTTTATGAATGCTATTAAAAGCCACATAGCTTCCTGAAATATTTAAAAATAGTGCATATCCATCAATAATATTTTTTAGATTCCATGCACTTCTGCTGATGAAGGTCAAAAACCACGTCGGACAGATCCAGAAATCAGACTGTCTTTTCTCCTGGCCCCAGAGCAATTGTATTTTGTTCTTTCCTCTTACTTGACAATTTCCTGTTGGTGAAGTAAATAAAGCACAGGTATTAAAACTCTAGCTGTGAATCTTAGCATCTCTTCTTGTCTTGAGCTTTGATTGCAGGTGTGCTCGGCTTTCTAAGCAGACATTCCACAGTTGCTGTGGATGGTGTGTCCTGTCAGTTGCATTCACACATGATGTATGACATTAATTGTTTTTGGACGGCGAAGGAATAAATGCTTTTGCTATCACAGGGAACACGTGGGAAGGAAAAATGAATAAGTAGAGTTGTCATGGTGTGAATTACTTTCTTTAAATCACCATTTTTATTCATGTGTTTCTCTTTTTTTAAAAGAAACATGAGGCATTCCATTCTCAAAATGACTTTGGAGTAGAAGAATTTTTTAAAGGAATAGGGGAGTAGCAATTTTGGATAACAAAAACGTCCCAAGTCAGTCAGTCTGTCTGTCTCTCTCGCACGCTCTCTCTCACACATTACACTAACTTACTCATTCACCTCATTTGGATGTTTACAAATGTTGAAACATCCCATTTGGGTGTAGAATTTTTTAAAAGGATGCGAAAGGTAGAGAATTCAGAATTTATTTTATTGCTAAAATATAACGACTTTTTCATTGTAAGATTAAGGATGCTTTTCGTTCAGAGAGCAACTTTTAGAACAAATTATAAAAATAAGTGTACATTTTGGAAATACTTCAGACATTAGTCACCTACCTGAAATTCTGCCCTTCCCTCCTCTGGTCCTCAGCTTTGCCCCTCACTAGCTATGAAACGTTAGACAACTTACTTATTATCTCCCTGATCCTCATCTTTCTTGTCCCTGTAATGGGGTTTTATGAAGATTATGGTTGATAAAGACTGGTTATCACATGTTACATCATATATAGTAGTTGCTAAATAAATGAAGTTGTTTTTGTTAATCACGATGATGTTGGCAGGTGTCGCTGAGTCAAGAATGCACATATACCAATGGAATCCATTTCCATAGAGGTTTACTTGTACTGTGTCCAGTCTCCAAAATTACACCTCTGATTTTGAACATCCATTGTGTGAAGAAGGGACCAAAATAGCTGGCTATTGAAAGAGTACAAAAAGAAAATATTTTGGCATTTTATCAAAGAATTGAATGAATAGTTGAAAATTTAGCAAATTATGAAAACTGAAAGTCATAAAACATGGAAATCAATTAAAAGAGTTGGGGAACATAGGTAACATCATGGTAAAAGTTTGAAACAAGCATGTATGTGGAAGCATGAGGGGTAAAGTTGGAGGAAATGAGGAGTGAAACAAGTGACTCACTTTTTTAGTGCTTGAGATAAGCTGTTCTTGAAGAAGGATTGGGTTTTTGATGTGTTCGTGTTCATTCTGAAACTCAGTCTTTCTGTGAGATACAGTAGAAGTGATAAGCAGACAATCATATCTATCATTTACAAGTTTATCATTTATAAAATTATTTCCCCTGTATTTTCTTGGAATCAATTACTATAAAATCCCAGGGGATGGTTAGTTAAGAAGTCTTCCTACAGCTCTTGGGCCCTACTTCGGGCTGTGATTATGGACAGACACATATAAGCAATGTTCTCCTTCTCAATGAAGCACCTAACAGCTCATCAAATCTGAGCAATGGACCACTGTAGCTTCTGGGTATAATCATCACTTTGTTTAAACCCTGAGGAAGAAACCAGAAGCAAATGCAACATCATTGAACCCTCAAACTCTAAGCAAAAGCTCCATTGAATATACTACCTTTGACCTCACCATGTCTTATCAAAAGATGACCCACCTCCCCCACCCTTGCAAATAGCAATCACAAAATACACATTTCACCTCCCATCATTATATCATTTTATATCTTAGAACCAGAGAAATCAGATTTGGGCGAATACAGTATAAAGGCTTTTATGATGAGGGTGGGGAATGGTAGACACATTTAAATTTAAGGTTCATGGTCTTCTGACAGTATTGTTTTGGCTCCTTTGTCTTTCTAGCATAGAGCTTGCCCCAGTCGTTATTATTATTTCATTATGCAGAGCAGGAAATTGAATAGAGGAGGCAGGAAACCCTTGCACCCAATTCTAAGCCTTCAGTGTTTTTCTACCAAATCACATTGATCAAGGTCCATTGTGCTTTGTATGTGGCTCAACCATATGAATTTTTCATTGGAAGTTGGAGGAGACATGATTATGCAAGCCCCAAGAAAACATGCATCAGCTAGTTGTAGTTGTTCCAGAATATTTAGAAAAGCAATAACGTTCTTGTATTATAGTTCCTGGCTTTGGCACATTGTCTTATATTAATCACATTAAATTTGATGTGGTGAATTTATGAAACAAAGTTAGATGATATATATGTGTGTATGTATATATATGTGTGTGTGTGTGTGTATTTATAATTTATGTCATTTAAAAAATTTATTTTTCCACCACATTATCTGGTGTTGTAAGCAATACTGGGATTTAGATGCACAGATGTAGCAATTCTATTATTATCTAGATAGGTACAAAAGTGCATATTTGTATGTGCCAGAGTATGTGATTTACACACAGTGATTTTTAGTCAATAATGTTTGTAATGCAATTTCATGTTAGGCAATGTCATAATAGAAAGTGATGGATACAGAACTATATTGATAGAAGTGCGACTTGGCAAACACTGGGGCAGGGAGAGGAATGATTCATCAGTGTGTCTGCTTTAGATGTCTGTACAGGATGGACTTTGAGGCCAGAACACATTAGCATGAATGTTCTTTTCAAATTAAAGTATCATACTTTTCTGTTACTGAAAACAGATTGCTTTTTAATTCTAAATTCTGCTAAGACCACAAATAAAATAGTAAATAAAAAATTTAAAAATAACAAAAATCTGTTTTTACGCAGTGTCTCTTAGGCACCAGACAGTCAGGGGACATCTTGATTAGAGATGTGCTTCAGGAGGTTAGTCTGATGATAATATATTCGATAGATTGTGAGCAAATAGAATTAAGTCAGACTGGAAGAATATTACAGAGGGACAAGAGTGAACCTCAAGGTCTTGTAGTCTATCACGTGTTCTTAGCTGCAGGTGTGGAAGTGTTTGGAGATGTTTTTAGTTATTACAGTGCCTAGGGAATGCCTCTGGTACTCAGTCTGTGGAAATCTGGAAAGCAAAACATCCTGTATTATGAGAGATCTCCTGTGGAATAGAGAGTTTTCCATCCCAAGTTCAGGCATAGCCCTCAAGTGAAGGGGATAAAGAGTCAGTGGGAGTTTGGGGTGGTATTATCTACCTAGCAGTGTAATTAGGGATGAGAAATTGCAGGAGAATTTGCTTTTCTCTGTGTACCATTATTAAGGTCTGGCATGTTTATAGATAAAGAGGTCTTTATGTACTTGTTCTCACCTTCAAGAATACTCAAATGCTAGGGTTTTCCTTGAGTTTTCTGTTGAAAAAGAATCAGGATAATTCCTATCAGTAACAGAAAGACAAATTTTATTTCAACCTTTAAATTATTGATAGCATTTTCCAGGGGAGGATTTTAGATAAAGAGATCTGTCAAAAACTCAGTGTATGAGTTTAAGGATAAATCTCTTTTAAAAGAAAATATGAAGACAAAGAGCTAGATTCATTCCCTACTACATTAGTAAAATGATTATGAGAAATTTTGTATTTGACTTCATCCATTTTTCAGCAGATATGTTTTCAGTATCCGTTGTTTCAAGCACTGCTCTAGAATTTAAGAATCTAGCAAGTCTTCCTAAGTTCCACTCATGTAGAAACCTAGGTGAACTTACATAATAATAAGGGAGACAATAATAAATAATGTCAGGTAGTGCACTGATGGTATGTGTTAAATGCGCTGGCCAAGAGGGGACTGAATGGGTGACATTTTGAGTGAGAGCTCAGTAAGGGCAGGTGCCAGCATGTACGGATATGTGTGGGGGAGAAGCAGTTCAGCAGAGAGTTTAGTCAAAGTTCTGAGCATCACTGGTCATGTTGAGGACCAATGAGGAGACCACAGAACAAGGAGAAAGTTGTAGAATAAAGTTGGAGAAGCAGCCAAGTTCTAAACACGTGAGAACTTGTTCTACCATAGCCTATAGAACAACTTTTTTTCAGAGTTACCTTAAAAGTCACTGGAAGATCCTGAGTATAAAAGAGATACAATCTGACAAATGTTTCCAAAGGATCCCTTTGCATTCTTTGTGGTTTTCGTGGTCTGGCAAGAGTGGACTCAGACTCTATAGATACCATGGTCTATGAATGATGAAGGTTGACTTGGACCAGGTGGAAGTGCATAAGTTGTGAGGTGACTGTTAAAGGTAGAGTTTACAGAATGTGCTGATGGACATAATGTAGGCTGGGAGGGAAAGAGAAAAATGAAGACCCTAAGGTTTATGAATTGCCCTCGATTCATGGGATGCTTATTTGAGAAATATTGTATTACAAAATTAAAATTGACATTATCAGGTTTAACTTCTTCAAGCCCTTCCAAATATTGCACTATTATTCAAGGCTGTCATCCCTAATCCTCCAGGATGTTTTAGTGACTTCTTCTAGATTGGAGATCTTTCTAACCTTTGACTTTGGTTTTCCATAGTTTTGTAGTAAGATACTATACAGGATGAAGTTTAAAATGCATATAAGAAATACTTTATGGAGGAATGAAGTATAAATAATAGTGAAGTTGTTAAGAATGTGAGTTCTAGAAGCAGACTGTCTGGATTTAAATGCTGACATCACCATTAATGAGCTTTGCAACTTTGAGGAAATTTGTTACTCTCTTTTTCTTCATCTGTAAATTAGAAATAATAATATTGCCTACTTTAGAGGATTGTTGTGAGGATTTAATCGTTTACTGCATATGTAATGCTCTGAGCAATGCTTGGCACGTAGTAAGTTATTAATAAGTGTTAATGATTTTTATTATCTATTAATGCCATTGCTAACAAGAACAGATATGTGATTCAAATTTTTTTTAAGAAAGAGGCAGGTTCTGAAACAAAAGGAATAAATATTCCATAAACTGAACAAGCCAAATGAATAATTGAAAATGAGCTTTACATAAAATTAATGAAAAAAAGCTCTGAAAACTCAGTAAATTCATAAGTAAAAAGTTTGAAATTATATCAGATTATTCTTGCCTAACAACGTTTTAGATTTGTAACCTGAGAGAAGAAACACATTATCAGCGAAAGATACAATTTTTCAATTATAATTTGTGTCATTAAACTATTATTATGTCATACATTGCTGTTTTTTTTCCCCGTTTTGCAAATTGCTTTTCAGGAATCAATATCTAAATGTACTTTTTGCATTTTCCAGGATTTTCAGCTTCCTAGTGGCATCCTCAATTCATCGGGTGTACTAAATTGAATGCACATAGTAAAACTTCATTGGTCATATATTTGAAAATAATTTTATCATTTTAAAGAAAGTTAAGAATGCCTAAAACACAGTTTTTAAGATATTGACTAATATGTATAGTACTTAAAAACAGCTTGATCCTCGCACAGAAATAATAAAGTTGTAAAAAATGAGGGCTGGCTTATTTTCAACTCCATAAATACTGTTTTTCTTTAGAGTCTAGTTACAGGATTCCAACTGGCTGGGACATGAGTATACAATAAATATTTGTGGTTTGATTAATGTTTGATTATGAATTTCATGTGCTAAATGAAGTAAAACGGAAATTTTGAAAATGCTGTCTGAATCACACAAATGGCAGAAAATAATGTGACTGTTAAATTGTAATTGTGATAAGTGGTCTTTAGTTTGACATTTTGAAGCTGACCTGTCAGCAGCAGGGTCATCTACAAATGTTTATTCAGCATACATGCTTTAGTGTGTTGTGATTAGACTTTGCGAATTTCACTTGTAAAGTTGTAGGTAAATATGGTTCATCTCTGGTTCTCTTTATCTCTTGCTTAGACTGTCACAATACCTTTTACGCTCATTTTTCCCTAGAATGAAATACCAAACATGACGTATTCTCTGGGATGCACCAACCTCCCTTTCCAAGCATGATGCTGCTTATGGAGTAATATTCCATTTTACTATCATTGTATGTATATATCTTAAATATATGCCAAATTACCTTTGGACATCAGTTTAAGACTTTCCTTTCTGCTTAAAGTGATACTCTGCTCGTTACTCAGCTTTTTGGGTATGCTGGGAGTACCCGCATGTTGAAAATAGGAACAAAGCTGGCTTGGGAAAAGACAGGGGGAACAAACCTGTAGAAAGAATGACTCCTTGACAAGTTGTTGCAAACAACACTACTACTAAGTCCAGTATTTTCAAAATTCCCATTATGATATAACCCAGGGAATCTATGATGAGGCCAACTCATGGCAACAGTAGTTGCAGAAGTACTTGTTGGAGGAGGCCCCCCAGGTTCAGCACAGGAGGTAATGGAAGCCAGGTGAGAGAAAAGCAACAATCATGAACTGGACACAAGTCTAGGACTAAGCTGACTGGGGTCAGAGTTAGATAGGGAAGCTGACACCAGCTTCTCTTTCAAATACTCGTGAAGTTAGAGGGTGAACAGCAGGCCAATCCAGTTCCACATGGTGGAAGTCACTCATGATGAAGGAGCCTGTTAATTCCGTGTCTGTACCGTCTTATTGGTGGAGTTCAGGGCTGGGCTGTGTCTGATGATTAGCGAGTCATTACTTCTGGCAGCTATGAGTACCTCAGTCAGCTGGGGTTTCACCATCCTTCAAAGATGCCAGCTGAAAACAGCTTCCTTCAGTCTCTGAGGCTAGAGTTGATGTTTATGTTCTATGTTCCCAGTAGCATGCTTTTTTATCTCTCTTTTATAGAACTTAATAGAGTGGACTTTGCAACAGAGTAAAGGCATATACCTTCAGACCAGACCTCCATTCCTCCCCAGTACCTGGCTCATAGTAAGCACTAATACTTGTCTTTTGAGTGTGAAATATCTTAATAAAGTGAGGGAAAAGCCAAATTTTTTTCCTTAGCAGCATTTTTCTATTGTCTTAACTGCTTGCATTTAAGGTTTTAGGCTTCAATAAGCCTACCATTCATGCTAAGATAAATAGGAGAAAGATAAGTATTTATTGCTTTATTTCAATAAATTTTGCAGATTCACACCTGATGATTTAATCATCTATTTTTAGGCTTCATTCTCCTTCTGCATTCTGGGTGAACAACTTGCTGCTCATTAAACAGATTGTACATTAAAAACTATAGAGTACAAAAGCAGAAATATCATACATTTGGTGATAATTAGTAGTGTTCATTTCCTCACTAAGTACTAGGGCATACCACACTGTTTCCATAGCAACTTCTATTCTGTTCAATTAACTGCCTAATGTGAATATATGAATAAGTTTCTGTGTTTAAAGAAAAGGCCCCCAAACAATAGGGTGATTTAAGAGTTTACAGTTACGGATGTAAGCATATTGGTTTTATGTTATTTTCTACTTTACTTTTGGAAACACATTTTTAATGTTTTCAGGTTCTGGTCATAATCAGAAAAAGCATAAGGAGTGAATGAATTTTAATGAATTTCCAAATGGCCTACTGAACCCGATTCTCCTAGTCCCCAGCTACTCCTTGGTTGTAAATTATGCAAATATACAAGCTGCCTTAACTCTTTCAGGACACTAGGGTACCATTTGGCAAATAGCTACTCCAGGGAACTCATCCATCATGGCGGGAAAAATAAAGAAAGAAACAAAGGCCATTTCATAGCAATTAAATATGTGTTGCTTTAATTTATTAAATGTCCCTGGAAAGCAGGATTTGCATTATGTTAATTTTTTCTGAGGAGAAAAGCAGCTTAGATATTTTCAGCAGAGTCTCAGACACTGTGGCTGACAGTATGGTGCAGAAGAGACAGCAAGCAATGACTTCAGAGTCCAAAATCTAAGTTTGAATTCTGAAACCATTATGCTAAGGCTGAGACTGAAACACCAGCTTCCCTTATTGTGAGGATGATAATAACATTGACACTGACTAGGTTTTTACTCTACGTCAGCCCGTACGTGATTATATCAAGGTGCAACAGTTATGACTTAAGAGCCATCGATTTCCCTCTTCTATTTGGTGGAACCTCAGCGTTGATAATTTTTGACCTTAAAGAAATTAATTTCATATAGTTCAGCCTCATAGATGGGACAGAGAGACACTGAGGCACAGAAAGATCAAGTAAGCTATCTGATGTCACATGGCCAGGGATTGTATACCAGGGCCTACTTCATTCTCCTAACCCACTAAAACATTCTGTTTGTCTAAATAACCAGTATAACCTGGCACATTGCAGGCACCCAAAAAAATCATTATACCTTCTCCATTTCTAGTCATTGGCTGGGTAATAAGTGGAATGTAGAAGAGAACACAGTTATGATCGGTCTGGCCTTGTATGCATGATCTGGAACTTGGTGAAAGGATTAAGATTGGGTTGGGAGTTTAAAAAAAACTTGTTCCACTAAGAGACACACCTTGGAGTTTAACCATAATATTCATCCATTTATCTGACTAAAATATGAGTGGTAACATTTATGTGTTTTTTTCAAAGCGGTTGTGATCTTTGTTGTTCTTTGTAAAAAAAAAAAAGGTAGTAAATTTACATTTTCCATATCTTTATATATATCATTGTCAAATGTTTATTATTATCTCTATTATCTTTACTGATTATTTCAAAGAAAATACTCTAAAGTCCATTCTTTATATTACCAATAATGAAGAGGCTTCTAAGAGCAGTATATCTGATTTTTCCCCTTTTCTATAATGCTTTATATGTAAGTTATATATATTTATATGTGCCTCAATGTATACTTTATTTTAATAAAGCAAAACACATATAAAAGTTTTTGTATAATAGTATACTGAATATATCTTGGAAAATGCAAACATATTCCATAGTTTAAAATTTTTACTAACATTTAGCATTGCACCTACTAAGCACCCAGAAATGTTAGCTGTCATTGTGATTTGCCTTCTCTTATCTTTCATATAATGATACTAATTTGAAAAAAATTATTTTTCTAGATATTTCGAATTTTGACTTAGAGATTTGTATTCAGAGAGAAGTGAAAAAATGTTTCTATCAGAATAAACATAGTTATTAGGTGAATTTTATAGATTTCTTGTAATATGGTAGGTAGCATGTTAAATGTTTACACATATTACCTCAATGTATTCCTAAAAGTTGTGTTTCATTGTTATCTCCATTTAGTATCTTAAGTTTAGACAGCAGTTTTAGTACTTTTACGAATCTGAAACTATTCACTGTTTTTTGTTTTTGTTTTTGTTTTTGTTTTTTAGACAGGGGGGTGGGAAGAGAGAGAGAATCCCAAGCAGGATCCATGCCCAGTGCAGAGCCCGATGCAGGGCTCAAGCTCACAACCCTGAGATCATGACCTGAGTCAAAATCAAGAGTTGAATACTTAACCAGCTGAGCCACCCAGGTGCCCCTCACTATTTATTTAAGTAGAAAAAAAGGGTTCTAAAGAATCTGTCACCATTATAGGAATTAGACTCTTAAATACTTTTTCTTAATAGTTATTGTTAAAGTCAATGTATACATAATATAAAATAACATTTCACTTTCTAAAGGTAATCTATAATTGTTGCATATAAAGTGTTCTTAATGAAGAAATTAAAATGTCATTTTTTTCTTTAAAATTTGTTAATTCTCTTGAAGTTCATAAAAATATTCATCAAAGGAAACTGTTATTCTTGACACTATGCTAGAAATAAAATCTAAAAGATTCAAAGCACTGTCCATATATTAAATAATTTGCTTTAAAAATCTAAAGGATAAAGTAGACAAATTTGCATTCCAGAATCACATCTTATGTGGTTATTGAGGTTGGAAATTGTGAATTATTGTTAGCATTGGGCAGGTATTTTTTAAAATGCTAGATAGTTCTTCTTGTAAACATGAAGTTAAGTCAAAAAATATTTCAAATGTACACCATTACTTTATTTGTGAAGGAATTTACAAGATAGCTATTAACATTTGCCACCTATTTCTTTTGGGTATGGATATGCTTATTCTATCTGAACAACAATATTATTGGATTGCTAATTGGAATCATGTCAAATTTATTTATTTTGAAGATGGTAACATTTTCATGATAAATCTTCCCATCCCCGAATATGAAATGAGTTTCTAATTGTTCAGACATTATTTTAAATCCTTCTAAATTATTTCAATGTATTTTTCATATAATCCTGTCATCTTGTTAACTATCTTGTTAAATTTATTTATAGGTATTTAATAGATTTGTTGTTTATGTAATGGAGTATTTCTTCTTACTTCCATTTATCGCTTTTTTGATGTATATTTTAATCTTGTTTCCAGCCACTTTGGCAAATCTTTTAATTAATTCAGCTTGTTTTACAAGAATCACTTAGGTTTTTGAGAGGTTTAAAATGATATATGCTGTTAAAGAGCATAACTGGTGCTTGGTACAGAGTGAGTCCTCAGTAAGCAGTAGCTGTTTTCATAACCTGCAGTTCAACTTTCAGACTGCATCCTCCTTATCTATATAATATCCTCTTCAGCATTAATTGCATGCATTTCTGTTTTGGTGATTTGATCAATATACTTTAAATAGCATTTATTGAATATCTGTGATTAAATGCTGGTTGCTTTTATGTAGATGTTTTTTATATTTTTGTGAAGTAGCCTGAGCAATTTTTTCTTTGTTCTGCTGGCTTTAATACCATAAACATTGCCACTAGGGACCAATCTGTAAAGTAATCTTGACTTGGGACCAAAACTGGTGTAATTTAGATGGTTATGAAAAACGCTGAAAAAAGAAATGCTCTTTTCTTTGAAGCTTGTTCAGTTTTAATCAGTGACAATTTTTGCATACTTAAGTACACAAAAAGATGTTTTAATATGTAAAACATGAAACTCAGGGTGTGAAACTTTGGAGTAGGTGTCCCTTTTTTTTTTTTTTTTTTCCATTTTGGAATTGCCTTAAAAGTTTTCTGCATTTATCTTAATGATGAAGATTTCATATTCTATTTTTATGCATCCTAAGATTTTATCAGTAATCAACAAAACACATGTTCTATATGACTGATAAAATTTACTGAGACAAAAAAAAGGCTAAAAACAAATGAGAAAATCATTTGTATCTAAAGATTTAGAAGTGGTGATCTTCTTAATATAACCCTAGCAAATACTATTTTAAGGACAAATTTGCCCTCTAAATGAGAGAAATGGTTATGCAAAACAAGAAATATAATTAAAGTTGGGGAAATATTGTAAATAAAATTTTCTCCTGAGATGTTTATATGACAGCTTTTATTAATAGCAATGGTTCCTTACCAACAACAAAAAAGTAAGGAGGATGTATGCAGATGTCTTTTTTTTTTTTTAATTATATTATGTTAATCACCATACAGTACATCCCCGGTTTCCGATGTAAAGTTTGATGCTTCATTAGTTGTGTATAACACCCAGTGCACCATGCAATCCGTGCCCTCCACATCACCAGTCTATCCCATTCCCCCACCCCCTCCCCTCTGAAGTCTTCAGTTTGTTTCTCATAGTCCATAGTCTCTCATGTTTCATTCCCCCTTCTGATTACCCCCCTTTTCTTTATCCCTTTCTTCCCCTACCGATCATCCTAGTTCTTATGTTCCATAGATGAGAGAAATCATATGATAATTGTCTTTCTCTGTATGCAGATGTCTTAAACTTTGATTAACCCCGACTTTACTTGGGACCTTCTGATAAGTTAGGGCTGATTTACTTCTCTATCCTACTGAAGAGGCACCTTAAAACTGATTTGAGAGCATTTGGCTATAAAAATTAATGCTGTCAGCTAACATTTGTTGAGTACTTACATTGTTCTAGGTTCTGAGGTTGAACACTATAGTTGAATTAACCTCATTTAATCTTAAGAAAAACACTGTGAAGTTAGAACAATCATTATTCCTATTTTGAACATGAGGAAATTAAAGCTCTGAGAATAAAATAAATTTTCCAAAGTTACAGAATTAATATAAGCCTGGTACAACAATCCAATCTTAGTTTAATTCCAAAGTCTTCATCTTGTCCTCTATTCTACTGCTTCATTACAACAGAAATAGTGACATAATTTTTCTTTAAAAATATTTAACTAGTTTGGGGTGCCTAATTGTCTCAGTCGGTTAAGTGTCTTACTCTGGGTATTAGCTCGGATCATGATCTCAAGGGTTGTGAGATTGAGCCCTGGGTCAGGCTCTGTGTGCAGCGGGGAGTCTGCTTGAAGATTCTCTCCTTCAGCCCCTTCCCCTACTCATGTGTGCACATGTATGTGCTCTCTCTCAAATCCTAAAAAAAATTCAACTAATTTATAAATATCCAGGGACCCATAATTCCACTCTATAAATATTTGACTTTGAGATATTACTAATGCTTGTGACAAAAAAAATTGACTATAGAATTGTAATATTTAAACCATCAACAAGATGTAAAAATTATTTATGCCACTTGCAGTTGTGAAGATTATTTATTACATTTTTTTGGAGAACAACATCCCTGTGATCAGGAAAGTTGCAGCACTTTTCCCATTTTTGATGTTCAAGCCTAGAATCAAAGCAGTTTCCAACATTGAAAAAAATATATAAATTTTTTCAAAGACACATATATGTTAAATCATTTTTATCATGCAGTTATGTAGCAATTGGTATATTCTAGAGACTGTCATAAGGACTTTTAAAATATTAACTTATTCGATCCTCATATTGATCTCCGTGAGGTAGGTTTTATTATCCCCATTTTAAAGAAAAGAAAATGAGGCAAAAAACTTGCTCATGTTTGTATGACTAGTAATTATGGCCATTGGATTCAGATCACAGCTAATTCCAGAATCTGTGTTCAGTGCTGCCTCTCATACATGTCTTCCAAATACCTAATTCAATAGTTCAGTCAGTGTTTTATTTTAAATATATTGTATATATTTCACAGTGTTCTGTGTTCTATTAAGAAATTGATTTATGCCAGCTGTAATTTCAAGGAATGTAATTATTTTTTTAAGTTGTGTTGTGATATGGCAGAATTGTACTTTTTAAATAGTATTTCCTTATTTGACTACCATCATAGAAAATTTTTGAATTAATTGACATTTTAATTAACAAGTCAAAGTTTCTCAACAGACACTGTTTGATGCATCATAAAGCAACCTTTGTGGTATACTTCGATGCCATTTGTCATCTTATTTGTGCACTAGAGCATAGAACATAATGTTTCTTGTCTATAGGGATTTCTTTAGCAATTGATCATTAATAGAAAAACATAGCATAGCTAAGTCTTTTGAGAGAAATTAATGTCCCAATTAAATACATTAATTAAAATTATAGGATCTTTGAATGATTTTTATGAATCGTCAAACTTCATTAATGCAGTCTCTTGCCAAGAATAATGCGGAATTGTTTCTCCTATTCTGTTTGAAAGCAAAGGATGATGTCTTAGAATTTTGCTTTATGCATCTTAGCAGCCCCAAGAAAGGATAGGTCTTTGCTCTACTGCATCATTATTCTCTTTGAAGTCCAAGGATCTATGTGGTATACTTATTGTTAGCTCCCTACCACCTCACACCTGTTCTATTCTTCATATCTTCTCTTTGCTGTTGCATTCGGTGTGGAGTCTGCTTTCTATGAGAAACTGTAGGTCTCATGTGTGTAATGGGTATGCTCGGTCTTTCAACAGAATCTAGAGACCACACTACATGACCTGCAAGTATCTCATTTACCAAGTGCCTTCTCAATATTCTGAAAATATTGATTGAAAAATAGAGCAACTTAAGAAGATCCTTACACTATTTTCTGAACTTGTGACATTTTTATATACTAATAGTTTTGCCATCACACTTGAATAGATTAAAACTTTCCAAACAGCGATAAAATCAGTGATATTGATAGTGCTTCATCATAGAAATGTCTACAAAGGCCAGATCACAGATGTCATATGAATTTGTGTATTCTAAATTTTGTTTCTCTATTTGAATAGAACCATTTTTTATCTTTATCTTTTTTTTTTAAAGATTTATTTATTTATTTATTTATTTGACAGAGAGAGCCAGCGAGAGAGGGAACACAAGCAGGGGGAGTGGGAGAGGAAGAAGCAGGCTCCCAGCAGAGCAGGGAGCCTGGTGAGGGGCTTGATCCCAGGAGGCAGACACTTAATGACTGAGCCACCCAGGTGCCCCGAACCTTTTTTTATCTTAAACTTGCTCTTTAATGTACTTATGAGACAATGTGTTCATACTCTAGAAAGGGTACAATATTTACTTGGACCCATGCTATGTTTTTTGTTTGTTTGTTTGTTTTACCTCTGCTATGTTATACATAGCATGTTCAAAGTTCTATTTAAAGGTCATTGAGGTGGGGCGCCTGGGTGGCTCAGTCATTAAGCATCTACCATGGGCTCAGGGCGTGATCCCAGCGTTCTGGGATTGAGCCCCACATCAGGCTTCTCTGCTGGGAGCCTGCTTCTTCCTCTCCCACTTCCCCTGACTGTGTTCTCTCTCTCTGTCAAATAAATAAATAAAATATTTTTTTTAAAAAAAAGTCATTGAGGTAATGGTATGTGTATCCAGAAAAACATTTTTCACATGAAAAATAATTGGTGATGGGCACATGGCACAGTGGTTTAAACCACTGAGGTAGATTCAGAGAAAACACTTGTTGAGATAAAGTTTGGGATAACTAGACTGTCTCCACCAGGATTTGGGTTTCCAACTGATCTAGGATCTGTAAACAAACTTTTGTTTACCCTCATATGTGTAAAGGGCTATGTGAGATTTCTTCATTTATTAATTCAGTCAGCAGTTTAGTCTAGATAACAGGCACTTGTCTAGGTCGAAATGACTCAGAAATTAACAAGATGGTCCCACTCTGTTCTTAGGCAATTTATAATCTGTAGAGAAACACTGCAGCGGAAACTGAATAGTTCATTCATGCATTTACTTAATACACTTTATTTTTCTCTCTAACACCCTTTATGATCTGATACCTTATAGTTGACCAGTTTGTTGGCTGTCTCCTCCATCCAGACCTACCCAGTGAGGGTGAGGATTTGTTTACTTTCTTCTTTGCTAAAACTCCTGTTGCTAGAATAGTGGCTACCTCCTGATACGAAGTCAATGTTGAGGGAGAAAAATGAAGGGACGCACACTTCCTGTTCATCTATTAGGTATGAGGGTGCCTGGTGCCAGGTGTAAAAATGAATAGGAACCAGAGGGATTAGGAAAGCCCTGTGAGAACAGGCGTTTTACTGAGAGCTGTTTACATGCAATGGTAGACATGGCACTTAGGTGCCCAAGAAACAAAAGAAGCAATAATAAGCTCACACGTCTGAGGTGAGGCATAGCTTCCTAAAGGAAATGACGTCTGACTGATGAAAGCAATCAGTAGCCTTCAATCCCAGGACTCTAGGCTTAGTGTGAATCCCCTCCTTATCTGCACACCCCATATAGAGCCACAGTTGCACACAGAAATGTAGCACATGCACAGTTGCTAGGCCGGCAGAGAGGAAGGAGAGATTAAATCTGGCTGGAGGCATACAAAAGACAAGGAGAACTATTTGACCTAAGCTTTCAAAAGGGGAACTCTGGTTACAAAAATGAGTTGAGAGGATTCTCTGTGGCTGAAGGAATAGCACAGGCAAAGGTCATTGGATAGAATCTTCCTGACCATCTTCTGAATTCTTAGATCTGGGTCTTAGAGTTTGTGGGTCCAGTTTGTTGATGATTCTTACAGCAGGCACCTTCCCCATTGTACAGCTATGCTTCCTTTGTTTCCTTCAACTCAGTTTTATGGTATTAAATTGTTCCAGAGAAGCAGAAGTTTGTAATTGCCAAGTATACTGTACAAAAGAAATGATGAATTTAGAAGTCTAATCACAGAGACGCAGAGCAGAGAGAAGAAAGAGATTTGTTTTGCAACACACAGGAAGAAGCAATTCCTTGGTGGGAGATGAGTAATCATTTTGTAAAGGACACTGGAGAACAAAACTTCCTTTAAAGTGTTCCTGATGAAGAAAATATAAATTGCAAAACCATTTTAGAGAGCAGTTTGGGAAAACCCAGGAATCTTGAAATGATCCACCAGTTTCACTTGTATTTTGATTGAACCATCTGAGATTGCTGATATTTAGCTGTTCTTAAAGTACAAATATGGCAGTTTCATGTGGCTTAATATGTAGATAAATAATTATTATATATTCATATATACAGGTATATATCTATATCTATATATTTTAGAGAAATTTATCCATGAATTGTGGCAACAAATACAATTATGGCTACAAAACATTGGAAATAATCTAAGTGGCATCAAGAAGAGAATAAATTATGGCATAGTCAAACAATAAAAAGTTAAAAAGCTAAATATTTAATGACTACAGTAAAAAAAAAAAAAAAAAGAGGGGAGTGACTTTTTTTTGGTAAAGGGAGAGAGGCTCCCCAAGCATTGGAAAGGCTTTAAATGCCTTGGCCAGTACACCAAATTATATTTTATTCTGTGTCTGCATCAGCTAAAATCACAGTAAGCTAAAGTCATTAGTCTTCTGAAACAGCTCTGTGCTGCAACCAGCTGTAGACTAGCATGTTTTTCTTTGCTGAAACTAGATAGTTTTTTTTTTTTCTTAATCTCAAATTTGAGGAAGTTTGGGACTTGAGATTTTATCTCCATTTTACCTTCCTTCCATCTTTCTGGAAACACTTGAAAAGGCATGTGATCAGAATCAAGTCACTGCTTGTTTAGTTCTCTTTCTGATCCTATTCTATTTGATATAAAATGAAGTGATTTATTAATATTTTATAGCTTGTACTATTGTTATACTATACCAACTCTGAGGGATGGGACAAAGTAATATAGACATACCACAGTTCCTACTAATATTACTACTGTATTATGTTTTACTACTACAGAAAAACAAAGCCTGCAGTCAGGAAATTGCTTGATTTAAAGGCACAGCTCTACCTTTCCTATGCCATATAAAAGAAAAATATGGTTTTCTGTACCTTAATTTACAGTGTACATCCCAGCTTCTCCTAAAACAGATGGGGAAATGCAATAATATTACATTTGGGGCCCCTAAGACCAAGGGGAAACCTGGCAGCTGTTCAAAAATAATGACATAACAAAGAGAAGAAAACAGATCCTGATTTTTCCCTGATGTTGGACTCTCTATCACTGGCCAAACAGAGATTCTGGCCTATTTGAAAAATTATGCCTATTTGGAAAGGCATACAAAATAAAATCCAGTGTTTCAGTTTTGTACAGTAAAAGTAAGTCCTGATTTCAAAGGAATTTCTTTGGAGTGGTTTAAAAGCCAAGAAGCTGCTGGAATTTATTATCAAACAGAGTCTGATCCTGAATCATGCTATAATTCAGCTGTACTTAGAGACCTGATCTTTATTACTTTTTCAGAAACATACACAGGCATGCACACATACATAGACACCCCTAATTTTAATTAATTGGGCTCTTGGTTGGTGTTTTAAGTCAAAAACATCAAAGGTGGTGAACATCGCAGGCAAACAACCTAATAGTAGTATTTACATCTCACAAATTACAGAGTCTTAGAGTATATTACTGACTGGTCATTAAATGCTAATAGATGGATCAGGGCCAACTGATTATTCAAGTACTTCTGCTTCTTGAGTCTGAGTGTGGCACTCAGTAGAAGAGATATCTTCTAAACTCAAGATTGTTCATTCAGTTATGAGGAAACTATGAATAATCTACAACCAGGAAGGCCCCTAATGTATGTTATAAAAATTTTGTTGACAGTTTATTTTATTTGTTTTTAGTAATTATCTCAGTTTTGCCTCATGCATGAAGGGTAGACCTGATGAGACCAGCTAAAATTTCTTCCAACCCTATTTGCTACTTTTGCTACCAAGGTCCATTGGTTGTGGTGTCTACTGAGGAAATATGTTTTTTTTCTTTTAGATTGATTATAAATCCTGTGATTACACCATAGTCTCTGACATCATTAATTCTTCCAGCAAGTCATAGAGTAAGCCATTTGGGAACTAGGAAAATACCAGGGAGGTGGTCCAGATAGAATCAGGCTCAGATGATATGCTGTAATCACAGATTATCCCTGGTATCTGGGCTTCCTCAGTGCTGTTCCAGCCTCAATTTCCTAAATAAATTTTCAAATGTAATTTGGATTAGACCTTGTTTAAGCCTGTGGCTCTACAGAGAGACTACTGCCACACAGATGGACCCAGACAGGAAATGAGAAGGTCATTCATTCAGTCAGTCAACAGATAATTCTTGAGCACCTACTATATGGGAGGCATTCTTAGTACTGAGGATAATTTAGTTAATAAAACATAGGTTGTTATTGATCTTAGATTGTTCAAAATCTGATGACATTTGTGCATTTCAATTTCTATGTTGAGTATTAGTAATAAGATATAGAGATAATTGGTTAATATAACCCCTGTGTAGTTAATACACCTTGTGTGATATTACTTTTTGTTCCATTATTATTTCAAGTTTTTATTTATCTTGTTTAATTAAAAGGCATAAATTAGCACATCATGTTGTTTGCATCAAATTATGCAGCTGCGTTCTTGGATTTTCTTTGATTCACAAAGTATAATTCAACATGCAGGAGGAGTAAATCAGAAATATAATCTTTAAATTTGAATTTTAAAATAAAAGCATGAAATCCATGTGCACTGTGACTATACATTATTGCGACTTTATTGTAATTTTATTTAAAAATGATTTTGCTATAATAGACTGAATTTGAGCGGTCTTCTGTAGCGTGACAAGATCATTTTGCCTATATCGTTTTCTCTCCACTATATTTTGTATGACTCAAAATTTTTACATATGCCTTTGAAAATGAATGCTCTGATAGCTCTTTTAAAATTGGTTAGTCTACACCTTTGTTTCCCTTTGCAATAGTTTTAAGATGACCTTCAGTTCCTCTTTTATTTCACTTTAGGCTCCTTCATGAATCATTTTGCCAGAATATGCTAAAACAAAGATCTTTTTGTTCAGTTATAATAAGAGATGGTGTTTAATTTCTGCGGCATGGCCCTGGTATCCTTCCATCCTGTCTTCTCTTTGTCTTGTAAGCTTGTCTCCTTCAGATTTGCCTCATGTCAAACCTTCCATTTCCACCTCTCTTTAGGTATTTCCTAAATGCCAGGCTTTGTTTTGGCTCCTAGGGATAGGACGAGGAAGCCATGAATCACATTCCCTTTGGATCTGATGATAAAACAATGTTCCTTACATAATCACACATAGTAATTTAATTTCTTGTTTTAATATCTTGAAAGGAGAAGGATGAAGTGTATTAAGAGGTGTATTCGGGAATTTACCCCAGGCTGCAGAGCAGAGGGTGGATCAAGAAAGTCTATCCTGAAGATAAACCATTTAAGCTAAACGTTGAGTATATCTCAGTTGGAGAGAACAAAGAACCTGATGAGAAGAATCTCTAATTGCCACTCCTCTGCTGTCAGGAGATATTTCCCTTGATGCTGAGTTTCAAGGAAGTACAGCTGGAAGCCTTGTTATTGGGTATGCTGAATTAATCTAATGCATGATTTGAAGAAAAAAGATTTAAGTGCAAAACTCTGATGGAGAGTGGAGCATTTTGTCATATAATGGACCATTATAGTATTTCTATATGTCCTTGTCGTGAGTTGTTTAGTGTGGCTTATTACTTCAATTTAAAAATTACATCAATTGCGAATCACTTTTGTAAAAGGATATTTAGCTTCATGGGTGTAGTAAGCCTGAAGATGTTCTTGGAGCCTCTTATCAGTTGTCGGTAAACATTGGTTAAAGTTAATGACTTAAATTTCTCATCTGGTATTAATAATAAGGTAGTAAGGTTCAAAGAGATTAGGTCCGTGAAAGGATTAAGAATCAAAATAAAGATACTAATAATGATAGGCACTGCTTCCAAACTTTCCACTGGTTTTCAAGTGATCTGACCCAACTGAGTGAGAACACTGAGAATGGAAAACCCCATATTCTTACAAATTTTTAACAGCCATTGTAAATCTAGACAACATTCATCCAGATGACTCAGATTGTTATTAAAACTGTGAGTCCACATTTTATACTCACCAAAGTACAAATATATTGTACATTGTTGATACATTTTAATGAAGAATGCCTAAGATGACACAATCCCTTAGATTCAAATTAATCGTAAGATTTTCTACTTTTCAACCCAGCTGTTTGCATTAATTACCTATTAACAAACATAACTATCAATTTCTTAGAAAATTTTGGCCATTAAACCCCCCAAGAGAATTCCCCACCACATTTATATTGATGTTAAAAAAATATCGAAGTAAAATTTCCACTGCTTTTTCTCTGTGAGCCCTTAATCCTTTCATGCTTATGCCGACTGATCGATTCTTGTGTTTCCTCCATTTTGTTGGTGATTAGTTTGTTACTCCCAATATAATTTCCCATGCTTTTTCTTTTCTTTCATAATTCCTACTGCTAATGAATGATGATTGCTGTAGATTATAATATAGCCACAGGGTTTTAAAATACCTTTAAATGCACACATACACACACTTCCCAAAGAAAAACCTCTGAAACCTGGTCCATAGTTAGGGCAGCCTTTGCCCTTAACCTGCTGAACCCATATCCGTAGGTGGTCACATATATGCGTTTATGAACAGATGAAGACTACGTCAGATGGCTAGTGTTCTTTCCACATTGTATGGCTCCAGGGGCTAGAATTGGAATATTAGCTGAGCCAGTGTTTATTTTTTAGGCTACTTCACCTACATATAGGAGACTACAATGTGGCCATTTAAACAAAAATTGAATTTATGTAAAGAATGTCTGGTAGCTTATTTAGTAAAAGGAATAGCTGAAGATCCAGGCTTTGAAAAAGAAAGAGTCAGAGGTGCCCTTGCCTTTGTGTAGCAGCAATTCACGTCCCGTGTTTGGGAATATAACTTCAAGGAGAATCTAGTTGGATTGTATTTGGTCTGTTCTCCAATGGTGGCTAGGGAAGGGTCGGTAGTAGTATGGAAAGAGTGGCTTTCAAAGCAGTAGGGAGGGTGTGATGACCAGAAGAAAGCAGAATAATCCAGGGAGGGCGAAAAGAGTAGCTTTCTGCTCTGCTTTCTGGGATTAAGCTGTCTGGAGTGTCTTTGTCTTTAATATGGGGGTAATACTACTGCTTATTTCTTAAATTGCTTACAGTAGTGAAACTAGAAGCACTTAGAACAGTCTTTAACAAATAGTAAGCACTCAATATCATTAGTATCTCCATTTTATGGAAGAGAAATTATGGTTCAGAGAGGTTTAAATAACCTAGAGTCACAATAAGGAGTGGTTGAACTGATGTTCAAACCATCTCATTACAGAGCATTCACTCTCAAACACCTTGACATTTTGCTTCAGAGTTCCATAGAGTCTAGTCCTGTAAGGTCAACCTTCTCTTTATTGTAGTATTTCTTCTAACAGCTGTCATTTTAAAGAAAAGTTTGAATTCTACTCCTTCACTCTCTACAGTCTCAAATTGTAGCATTTTTCTGAAATAGCATATGTTACTAGATTTAATCTTTGCAGTCTTTCTTAGAGGCCAGTTAAGATGATCTCCATTTTAGAGATGGTGAAAATACAGTGAAGGGAGGTTAAATGTTGTGATCCAGTCCACTGGGCAAGTCAGTGTGGCAGCTGAGCTTTGAACTGAACTCTGCTTGATCCTGGAGCCTTCTTGCTCTGACCCCACTTCATTGCATCTTGGAAAACAGGAAAGTGTAATGAGGGTCCTTTCTTGCCTACTAACAAAGAACAATCTAAATAGAAAGGACATCTGTCCAAAAAAGAATACATAACTAGCATACAGTGAAGGATGGAAGCTTCTAAAACAAATAGTATTTGTGTATGTTTTTAAAGTTCCAGACTGTATTCTGGGTCCTTACAAGAACCTCATAAGGTACTTATTAAAATTATCTTTATTTTATAGCTAGAAGCACTTAGCACATTAATTTTGATATTTCCCCCAGGATTATTGAGTCTGTAGGTGAGGGAAACAAACCTATAGGCTCTATGAGGATAAATTCAATTACCTACTTATGAGGGCACTCAATAAGTAAGTGTTGAATGCATGAATGTCTTTAAACTACAGATACCAAGGTTCTGCACTTCACCCCCCCTTGTGTCTTTTCAGAAGCGATAAAGATGTGAACAAAACAGGAATAATCGAAAGCCAAACTAGAACACCAAAAATATGTGGATCTGGAATACAATGTAAAAAACTCATACCCATCAAAATGCACCCAAATCTATAGGCTTGATGCCTTGTATTAAAAGACTTAGTCATACTTGAGACAAAAATGTAAACTTTGATTTTAGAAAAGGATAAGGAATAAACCTAAGGGCTAGGAAAAGGTAAATGTTATGTCCATTTTTGATAAAAGAATGATTTGTGAAATTATAGACTGTTCAATGAAACTTCCATACTAGCTGGCAAAATAATAGAACGCATTATCAAGCAATCAGTGTTTGTCAGTCCACAAATACTGTAATCAGCATGAGTCTGAGAAATGAAAGCAATGTTAGATGTGTCTGCTTTTCTTTTATAAAAGAGTTACAGATTTTATACGAGGAATTACAAAGTTTTAGTATTTTTCAAGGGGTGTTCAATGGATGTTATTAGGATTAATGGCTGAAAAAAATTCATAGTCAAATAAATTTAAGAAACTCCAAAACATAAAAGGTGAAACAGGTTTCTTTACTATAGGACTGCTGAGAGCTTTAATTTTGTTAATTTTCAAGAAGGGCTATAGAAAGCAGCATTGCTAAAACTAACCCTACCGTGTCTCTTGATGTTCTTACGTACAGAATTTGCAAAATACTTAGGTGGACTTCTTCAAGTCCTCCTTTTTGGACTCTTGGGCTACTTGAGGGCAGACACTGTCCTTGTTCCTCTTTCGATCACTGGTACTTAGCATAGTGCCTGATACAGTGTACTCACTGGATATTCATTGACTGAATGAATGAATGATTAAGTATTGAATACGATCCTAAGAAAATGATGGACTACTTAATATCTTAATGATATGATCAGACATGTGTTTGAAAAGAGGCTGACTAAAAACTGGATTAAAATTACTCTCGCTGTAATTTTAGATTTGAGAATAGAAAGTCTCTATTTTCTAATTAGATATGATAATAAAATTTAAATTAACTGAAAATAAATTTCTTGATATTTTCATGCATTAGAAATACCTTCAGAATACTTTTTATAGCCACTTCTGTTAAATTTATTCCTAAATACTTTATTATTTTAATGTTTTTGCATGTCATTTGTTTTCTTAACTATTTTAAGATTCTTTGTTCATATTATAAACAATTGCTTTTTTTATATTGATCCCATATCTTATGATATTGTTACATTACAGAAAAAATGTCCTAGTAGATTTTTTGTAAAACCCTTGGAACTTTTTAAAAGATATGAATGTATCCCAGAAATAGTCTGTATATGCTCCTTGGGAGTAGATCCCCATGCCCAGCATATATTGAATGCTTATTAAATGGTAGGATGGATTCTTGCATATATTTCTTCGAAGCATTATGATTTTTCTAACTATACTTAATAGGTATTTTAACTTTATAAAAATGAGATTTACATTTCCTTACAATTGCATTGCAAATGTTTTGTGTGTTAGACTTTATTCCTAGGGTGTATAGACAGTGTGAGAAAAAAAGGGAAAAAAAAACAAGTTGGCAATAAAATAGATTTATTTTATTCAAGAGCATTTTGGTGATAAGATCCACCTTTTACTTTTTTTTTTTCCTCAAAAAGATAAGCATTTTTAAGTGAGTATGTGATCAGTACTAAATGCATTAAGAATGAATTCCTTAGTGTCAGGCTTTGATTTCATGAAAGAAAAATGCTTATGCCTTATCAAATTTATTGCATAATTTGCAATTTATAGCAACAATGTATCTATTTAATTTTCACTTTAATGTTGTAAATTATACTGTTTAGGAATACATTGAGTACAAATCTTTTTTATTCACTTAGGTTGTTTTTTTTTTTTTAACTAACAATCTGAGTCATTTTAAACATCTTACATTTTACTAAGAGGATCTTTCTTAATTTTTGAGCAAAAGATTTTTAATTAAACAAAACACAAACATCTGTTTTCCCCACAGTTTTAGCGGTATAATGCTAAACATATATCATAATTTTACTACTATGTGAGAAATGTCAAAATGTACCTCATTTTTCAAGCCGAAGATGGGTTTATGGAGTTTTCAGTTTGTCAGTTTTGAAACTGCATCAATTAGAAATGAAGGACAAAACAAAACAAACAAACAAAAACAAATGAAAACAAAACAAAAACACAAACCAAAACATACAAAGCTAACTTTTTCAACTACAAGTAAGTAGTTTTTTTGTGTGAGGATTAAAATTTTAAAAATATGCATTACTCTGGAAGAAAAGAGCAATTATTTCTGAATCTTATTTTCCTTATCCACAAATAATTTTCTATCAGGAAGTTCTGAAGAAGTCTGTTATTGGTCAAATATTCCAGTATCTTAGGAAAATGAAGGCTGTTTAGAGTTCACATATCTTTAAAATCATTTATATTCTGAAATTAAGTTGTCAAATTAAGTATTAATTATTAAACAACTACTGCATGCTAGTCTTTTATACTTGGCACATTTTGGCATATTCTGTCTATAACAGGTATACATGATTATTCCTGTTTTGCAGTTCAGGTACCTGAGGCTGAGTTGAAGTAACTTTTCCAGGATTACTCAATCAGTACCTACTCAGTTACTCAGAAGACAGATGGGGGATCCCAGCCAGTTTGATGTTTCAGCCTTGGATTGTATACATTCCACTGCAAGCTAAAATGATTTACCTAGAATTATCAAGAGATGTTACTTTGATAATTTCTCAAATTAGAAAAGAAATACACATCACATGACATCTCAAAATCTTTATACATTTCACTTTAATTTATTCAATAAATATTTAGCTAGTGCTTAGGATTAACTATCTTACTTGACAGATCAGAAAACAGGAACCTATGAAATTAGGATTATAATTGATTGTTTATTAATCATAACTTATATGTCCAATTTTTGTTCCTAATGATCTCTCTTTTTACAAATTTCCACATAAAATTCTTTGGGATATATTCATGTAGACACACCTAGCCCTAAGGGGTTCCAGTCAACTAACTGCATGCTTAGTTTATTTAGTTAGAGAATTCTTTACTGTGTCTTTCAAACCACACATTAACAATTTCTTTTCAAATTACTGGCAGAACACTGGTCCCTGATTTGTGATTTCAATAACTCTTCTGTTAAACCAAATGCTTTATACATATAGGCAGGGAATGAATAATTGCACAGTGAATGAGTGAATTTATAATGCCTAGATTGCAAAGTCAGATCGCTTATATTAAATGAAGGGCACAGTGGTTTAATCTCTTGTGTGTGAAAGATGCCAAATGTCATGAATATTGTCTATTAGGGAAAAAAATACTGCACAAGAAAATGATAGTTTCAATTTAATGTATTCTGAGAATGAATTCAAACATTGTAGAACAATTGGCTTGTACTAAGTAAGTCTAAATATTCTGCTAAAGTATTGAATTATGAATTAAATCTTCTTATTTAAAGATAGCTATTGTACTTGAAGTTTATTCTATCTGGATTAAGTATTTTTATTTGATTTAGAATTCTGCTTTGATATTCATATCAGATAAGGGGATAGAATTTGTTTGAAAGAAATTATTGTAAGGTTGATTTGATTCATTATTCTTCTGTTCTTTGTATTATCTGTCATGGTAGGTAGCAGTGCGTTTCTTTTGGAATTAGATTTGTTTTCTGGGTGTTTCCTATTTAATTTCTTAAAGAAGCCAAAATGTGTAATGGTCACCTTAAAATAAGCGTTTCTTATAAATGAAGAGTTTATTAAGCACAAATTATATAACTAAAATGGGGTTTGTGAGGATTGAGTACTGACTTGCTTGTAAATAAAAACCTCAAGTTTAATTTTCATAGCGCAAGCTAGGTTTGTTGGGTCTCCATTCTCATGGATCATGTGAAGTGGGAATGCCAAGAATTTTGTGGAAAGGGAGCCTAGTAGTTTCAGTTAGTGTGAAAATGGATTTAAAAATTTTATGACTATATTATGACTATTTTGAAGGGTATTTAAAAAAAAAAAAGCCTTCCAAAAATACACATGCCTTTTGTTCTTCCTATTCTTTTTCCCACTTTAAAAAAAATTGATATGTATTTGCACATTGATTCTTAGCTTTGCACAAATTAGTAGTTAGTACTTGAAAGTGTTTTCTTATATTTAGTAGTAAGTATATTTTGCTATATAAATTCTATTTTTTAAAGTTATTTATTTGAGAAAGAAAGGGAAAGAGAGAGAGAGAGAGAGAGAGAATAAGCAGGGGGAGGGGCAGAGGGAGAGGAAGAAGCAGACTCCTCATTGAGCAAGGAGCCTTATGTGGGGCTTGATCCCAGGACCCTGGGATTATGACCTTAGCCAAAGGCAGACACTTAACTGACTGAACCACTCAGGCGACCCTATAAATCTATTTTTAAAAACATCTTTCATACTTAATTATTAAATCAGATATTAATTTATGGGAATGCCATTTTTTTCTTATTTTTTTGCTGAATGATTTTTCTCTCCTTGTGATTAAAAAATTCCATTGATGATGAGTTTTGATTTCACTGTTCATACATGTATTGAATTTAAAATTTACTCTTTTATAATCAGATTGCATTACAAGAGTCTTGTATTGGTGTGCTGTATGAATGATTCAAAAGAGCTTAATAGATGTAATAGCCATTTTTATGATTCATCGAGAGAAGTAGCATTAGTAAACACCACTGGTAACTATTAAGAAGATATTCTTTTTTATAATACCCAAAATGTAACATACATTTTCAAATTCCTATGTCAGCTTTTAAGCATAAAATTGTTCTTGAGCCAATGAAGGTATTTATCTTAGAAAATATTAAAGATGCAATAATTTGTTGAACACCCTTCCAAATAAATCTGATTCACAAATGGCATCAAATTTATTTGAAAATGAATATTTATTGCTGTATTTTTTGTGTGGTGTGTTTGTTTTCAGCTTCTCCTAAGATTAAGGTCCTTATAAAAGAAATAAGTGAAGAAATAGTTGGAGATTCTTTTCTCATGGGAAGAATTTTCAGCAGGGAGGATTCATTTCTTAAACTGTGAAATACATAGAAGAATTATAAGCAAGATCTTTTTTATATTTATTTTTCTTTCTAATATATTATGGTCAATGTGCAATGTAATTGTGCTTTTTAAAGTGGTGTTTGATGTTCATATTTCAACCTTACTGTGCCAAAAGAACAAGAATTTGATTAGCCTTAGTTTGTGAATATAAGTTTTTATTAAACATATTTACAGCTCCCTATATTCTCTACCTAATTTTTAACATCCAAATTAATATCCCAAGTCATGAGATGAATCATTATTTCCAAAGGGATCTTAAAATACTATTAAGAATGTCATAAAATGTTGTGCCATTTAGCTGTCTCAGAGAACCATAAAATCTATGTTTCTGCATAAATGTAAAATGGGCAAACAGATTTATGAGGTCTTCTTCTTGCAGCATTGGCTTTGGGCCATCCTTAGTTCATGTGATTTGGGTCATATTTAACTAAAAAGGAGTTCATGATTGTTATGGTCTGAATATATCCCCCCAAAATTCATATGTTAAAATCTAACCTCCAAGGTTATGGTCTTGGGGGTGGGGCCTTTGGGAGGTGATTTGGTTATGAGGGGGTAGTTCTCTTGAATGGGATTTGTAATCTTATGAAAAAGGCCTAAAAAGGTCCTTTGCCCCTTCCACAATGTTAGGATACAAGAAGTCTGTAATCCAGAAGAAGGTCCTCACTTGACCATGCTGGCACATTGATCTCAGTCTTCCAGCCTCTAGAACTGTGAGAAGTAAATTTCTGTTGGTAAACTACTCACTCTGTGTTATTTTGTTATAACAGCCCAAACTGACCAATGGTAATATTCAGCGGGATGCTTACACAGACAGAGCTAATGATACCTGTATTTCTTACCTCTAAATTTTTCAGTCTGACTCCGTGGATATAGTTAAGGGTCAACTGCCAAATGCAGATGTTTTCAAATTGTATTCAAATTTGGAATATGTGGTTTTTAAAAATTCTATATCCATTTAAGTTCATGCATTCATTCAATTAATATTTTTTGAGCACCCACTATATGTCCTAGGTAGTATGTTTGGTAATGAGGCTACATTGTTGACCAAGTCAGACCTGGCCTCTGTCTACATAGAGCTTAAACTCTAAAGGGGAAGACAAATGAATGTTGAATAATTAAACATTCATTTCAACTGTAGTAAGAGGAACAAGAAAAGAACAGGTGTGAGGAACATATCTAATAGCAAAACCTGCATTTGGTGGGTGGTCAACGAAAAAGCATTCCTGGGGAAGTAGATCTTTAGATTGGGACTTGGAAGGAAAGGAAATAGGATAAGAGATTTTCAGGCAAAGAGGGAGTATGCATGAAATCCTCAAGATATGTAGGGCTTATTTACACATACTAAATTATTCATTCTACAAACCGGATGTGAAGAAAAACGTATCTTACAAATTTCATCATTATTTCGGTTCTCTTTGTGGATATCTGATTATGTCAGTCTGAGTTCAGTTGGAGAAAAAGAAATAGTAGGAGATACATATTAAAAGACTTATGGCATGTAGTTGGCTTGCACGATTGTGGGGACAAGCTCAGTAAGTAAGGCAAATCCACAGCGCATGCTTTCAAAAAGGGTGGGATGGAACTCTCAGCAGGAGCTGCTGTCCAAAGGCAAAATTTTCCTTAACTCTGCTTTTAAGACCTATCAACTGAAAGGCTTACCCAGGATATCTTGGATAATTCTTCTTACTTTAAGTCTACTGATTATGGAGTTTAGTCAAGTCCACAAAATACCTTCACAGCGACACATAGGTTAGTGTTTAATTGAATAACTGGGAGCCACACCCTAGTCAGGTTGACATATGAAGTTGACCATCACACCAAGACAATTTAAATTTGTGCAATTTGAACATTTAAACAGTCCTTTTAGGTAAACCTCAGCTGCTGATTTAGATAAAAAAATGTGCTCCTCAAACTACCTCTGTCTCAACCTACTTCTCTCTCTGTGATGACATCCAGCTGTTGAGGGGTGAGTGTTTTGGAAAGGTTGTACCTTATGAAATGTGGGGTCAGAGGAGGGGTGTAGAGTTCCCTCTCATGCTGGTACTGTGTATATGTGTACACTAGCTGGAGTTTGTCGCCTCTAGGTTCCTGTCCCTGATTCACCTGGTTGATGCACACTCTTCTGTCCTGTACATTTGTCCTGACCAGTGTTTCTAGACTCTTCTCAGAGGCTAATAAGGTAAACCTCTAGCCCTGTCTTTTACCCTCTATTTGGCCCTTGGCCTGGGAGTTTCCATAGTCTCTCACTCACCAGGAGGGGTCAGTGGTAAACCCACTGGTTCTGAGTACAGCCACTTCACGTGGGAAGAATGCTAGCTCTGAGGCTTATCCTTTTCCTGACAGGCCTGCACCACCTTAATGTGGTTGCTGCCTTCCTCAGCAAAGAGGGGTCAGGAAGGTGACGTCCTTCCATGGCCTCTTTCAGGAGGATGATAAGTTATCCTCAGTGCTTCCCACTACAGAGCCAACTGCATATCTTATGTTGGTTTTCATTTTTATTTTTTTCCTTCCCACGATCTCCCAGGGTTAGAAAGGTGTGGGCTGGGGCACCTGGGTGGCTCATTCGTGAAGCGTTTGCCTTCGGCTCAGGTCATGATCCCAGGGTCCTGGAATCAAGCCCTGAATCAGGCTCCCTGCTCAGCAGAAAGCCGGCTTCTCCCTCTCCCACTCCCCTTTCTTGTGTTCCCTCTCTTGCTGTCTCTCTGTCAAATAAATAAAATCTTAAAAAAAAGAAGAAAAGAAAAAAGAAAAAAAGCCAGCACCTTTCTTTTCTTTTTTCTTTTCTTTTTCTTTTTTTTCCAAAACTGTTCTTGTGTAGCTTGCAAGCCTAACCCTTTAATGTCTTTTGAAAGGTATAATTTAAATATCGATTATGTTGTTCTTCACCTGGGCAGGGATTGAGGAGAAAGGACTTATTTTTTTCTGCTGGTAAACTGTTTATTAGAGAAAGTTAAGAACTTAGGGGTGGTATGAGGGTTGTGAAATATTAGAAGGGGGAGTGGGGGGAGTGAAGAGTATATTCTTGAAGCTTTGTTTTAGAGCCCCAACGCTTAAATGTCAACTAGATAGAAATGATAATTAGATTGTAAAAATGGTTTCTTACAGTCATAAAAATTCCTAAGCCAGCACAAATGAACGTGAAGTGTTTCCACCAGTGGTGCGGATGGATTCTTAATGATTCATTTATTTTTTCTTAACCCAAACCCACATTTAACTAGAGGCACTTTCAGCGTGAGTTATTGAAGAGAGGGGTTTAGTTAGAGGCCAAGAAGTAAGTTCATTTATTCAACAAATATTTATTAAGCGTATCTAGGCTCAGCCTGTAATTTGAAATCTGTGCCTTAATTTATAATTGGTGAATTAGCCATGACAAAGATTTAATATAATCTTTGAAGAATATATGTATAATTGAAGAATATAATTTGGATAGTTGAAAAAAATAGAATTTCATATATTTTGTGATTTGTTGGAGCAGAGGCAGGGCTGACTCCATGGGTGGACTTAGAAGGGATCACACTTAAAAAAAAAAAAAAAGCCCCACACTTTAATGCTCTCCTGCTGCCATCCTAAAATTCTCCATTTTTGAAAACGGACCCCCCCACATTTTCATTTTGTGCCAGACCCAGCATATTGTGTAGCCAGTCATGAACAGAGGGAGTTGCCTTCTAAACCTGACTTCACTTGCTAGCAGTAAGGCAAGTTACTTGACTAATCTAAACCTCATTGCCTCATCTGTAAAATGGGGCTATACCAGCGCCTACATAGGATTGCTGAGAAGAGAGGTGTGTGAATGGTGTAATTAGTGCATTGCTCAGCAGTTACCGAGCAAGCAGTAAGTGTGGGCAGCTGCTACTGCAGTCACTAATACACAAATGAATGTGTTTTGGAGCCGAACTATGTTTCGGGTCTGAACAACCTATTGAAGTAGCAAATAAATTTCATTGCTCTAAAATAAAACCAATATAAAGTCTTTAAAAAAAACCCCAGGGAATTACCCTAATATTGTCAATCTCTTTATTTACTAGTGACTGGTTAGTTTTTGCACAGCAGTAGACAGGACTTTTCTCCCCACAGATTTAAATTAAATTTGGAATTCTCTTTTCTTAAAGCTTTATGATTGCTAAACAGCAATGATTTTCTAAAGGAGAGATAGCGGGCTCTGATATCAGGGCTCATTAGCATTGGTTTGCTGTTTGGAATTCAACAATATTGCTTTTATCTTGAGTTAACATTTTATGTAGATTTATGAATAAATTAAGTACACATAAACTCCAGCAAATAAAAAAAAGATGGAACTGATGGACAAATTGGAGTGGTAGATTAGGAGGAAAGAACAAACATAATACAATAATGTTACTTTTTTTTTTTTAAAGTATAACATCTTTGAGCAATGATTAGAAACAGAATACCTCTCCCATTCAGTCTACTAGGGGTATGGATAAATGAACTTTTCTCATAACTGAAGCTTAAGCATTTAAACTTGCAGTGCTTGCTTTAACATATTTTAATGGAAAGTAAAGATTTCTAGGGAAATCTTAAGTATTTCAGACATCTGATTCAGAAAATAGAATGTACTAAGCAATGTGTACCTTTTATTTGCAACTCATGGTCATCACCAGGAATATCATGCCTTAAAAGGGCTTTCTCTTGGGCGCCTGGGTGGCTCAGTGGGTTAAGTGTCTGCCTTTCGCTCAGGTCATGATCCCAGGGTCCTGGGACCCAGCCCCGAGTTGCCTGCTTCTCCCTCCATCCCTCTTCCCACTCGGTCTCTCAATCTCTCTCTCTTAAGTAAATAAATGCTTTTTTTTTTTTTTTAAAGAGTGCTTTCTTTTTGGAACTCTAAAGGAACTTAGGAATTCTTTACTTCTTTCAAGGGATCTTCCCAAATTCTCGCAGAATGCTTGTTGGCATAACCTCTCTTTTCTTTTTCCTTTTTTTTTTTTTTTAGTGTTTTGTTTTATTTATTTTTTTATTCAAGTGTAATTAACATACAGTGTTATAGTTTCAGGTGTACATATAATGATTCTACAATTCTGTGCTTTACTCAGTGCTCATCATGAGAAGTGTACCCTTAATCCCCTTCACCTATTCACCTATTTCATTCATCCCCCAACCTCCCCTCTGGCAACCACCAGTTATCTGTATTTGAGTCTTTTTTTTTCTTTGTTTTGTTTCTTAAATTCCACATAGTTTCCTAATGACCCTTTAATTGATGTAGGTGGATCTGTTTCTTCAGCTCCCCCCCTTTTCAGGATTTTTAAATACATTTGATTCTAATTAGTATCCTTATGTGATTAGAATTCAGAGAACTGTAAAAATACAGGAGCAGTACCTCAGCCATGTTATACCATATGGTACCCTAAGAAGTAGTGAAATCTCATCCCAGAGAGATCAGAAGTAAACAGAAGGACAGAGAGGAAAGAGAAGAGATGAAGAGAGTGTGCCCAGATTCCTGAAGGCTTTCTGGCTTCTGTTTCTAGAGCCTTGCAAGGTCCTGCTTCCTTTGAGATTCTTTAAGTGTCTCATTATCTTTTAAGTAATTCCAAACCTTTAAAAATATATATAGTTTGCATTTGCATTATTTTATTTGTGAACTGAAGACATCTGGAATGTGATTGTATCTATATTAGACTTCTGAGCCGTTATTCAACCTTAACTCATTTGAATTTGCAGTTCACTAGCTCTGGATCTTTTTCTTTTTTAAACCAAATTCAGCATGTTAGATTTAGTTCTGTTAAATTTCAGTGTTACTGAAGTGATATATTTGTATATTATAATAATCTAAGAGATGATGAAGGCCTCCGTTAGTGTTAGGGCCCTAATAGAGAGTCTGAGAAAAGTATAAAGGATAGGATGAGATGAAGAAGACTTGTTGTTGACTGGAAATGATGAGATGAATGAGAGGTTGAATCCTTAGGAGAACTTACAAATGGATGGGTAGAGTTTGATGCCATTCACTGAAGACAGAACACTTACAAGATGGTGAACAGATTGATGAGTTCCTTTCTGGTCATGTTGAGTTGCTTCAATTGTAAGAGGTAAGTTTATGAGTCTGGAGCTCAGGAGAGAGTCCCAAAAGACAGTTGAAACATTCCACAAGTTACCCATTTTTAAGTGATCATTCACCCCCAGGGTGGTGAATGAGCCTGCTCAACAGAGGTGTATAGTGTGAGAAGGGAAGGGTAGAGATGTGACAGTGAGGAACACGACAGAAGCAGCAGCCTGAGAGATTTGAGGGGAAGCAGGAAAAGGGAGCATCAGAAAAGATAATGAAGATATGTGTGTGAGAGGGAAAGAATGGGCAACGGTGTCAACTGACGTGGAAGTCGGGTGGGATAAGGAGTATCCATAGGCTTTGGATACTCGGAAGTAATTGCTGATTTGAGGTCCAGCCCTGTCAGAGGATCAGTGGGAAGAAGACTAGATTACAGTGGATGGAGAATTAAGAGGCAGTGTGACGTGAACATTATGTTATTTGCCCTTCAGAAGCACAATTGAGACTGGAAGGAGAGGATTTGTATTTACAAGAGGATGCATGGATGAAGGAAAGACTTTTTAACAACAGAGATTGCATACTATTATACTGAAGGAGCAAGGGTGCAAGGAGGTATGGGGGAAAGCAGGGAATAACTGATGGACAGAGAGAAAAAATAACAGGTTCTAGAGCATTCTAGAGATCCGTGTCTGGATTAACTTGTGACAAAAGTTCAAAACACATACTTTTATGTCACTGGGGAGGTTATGCAGCAGGGATGGGGGTGGGAAATAGAGATATTCTCCTTTTCCAGTCCGATGGTGATATTTCCTTCCACGAGGAAAGAATATTAGAGTAACAAAGCTTCATTCCACCCTCCTACCCACGCTTCCTCAGCAAAAGTGGGTGGCATAATTTACTTAATTTGTGAATTGGGAAAAAGGTAGGTGTTCATAGTTCATTTTCAACTTTCATTCCTTTGGTGAATTCTCTGTTTCTCTGTTCCTGGGTTGGTAAGACTGCATGGTTTTAGTTTTCAGTGAGACCTTTCAACTAAGAGCTTTGTTCCAGTCTTACACTTTAGTCATGTTCTCCAGTGTTAGCTTCAAGTATAAAAAAGATGATATTTTTGGACTTCATTGACTTATGATTTACTTCTCAATTGGCTCAGTACTCAGGGAAGAAGTATCCCTTATTCTTGGCGCCCCTTATTGATTTTTTAAAAAATATAGTTGACACACAATATTACATTAGTTTCAGGTGTATAACTTGTGATTCAACAAGTTTATACATTATGCTCTGCTTACCGCAAGTGTAGCTACCATCTGTCCCCAGACATTTCTGTTACAGTATCATTGACTATATTCTTTATGCTGTGTCTTTTACTCCTGTATTTATTCATTCCGTAACTGGAAGCCTGTATATCCCAATCCCTTTCACCCATTTTGCCCACCCCCCACCTCCCTCCCGCCTGGCAACCCTCAGCAAACTTTTCTTCTAAGATTGTGGAAAGTGGTTAATAATTGAAAATAAGGTATTTCCATATATATATGTATATATGTATATATTTATGTATGTATACATATATATGTGTGTGTATATTATATATATGTGTGTGTGTGTGTGTGTGTGTAAATGTAACAAAGTCTTGACCTTGTGGCTTCAAGTCTTGACTCTGACCCTTTCTAGGAGGAGGGGACAGGGATGGAGTAGAAACTGAAGAGAGAGTCAAATACAGACACTCAGAGTACTGATTGATTTTTTACATCCATCCAAGAGAATTTATTAAAATAGTTTTCTCTTTTATTCTCTCTTATCTATCTTTTCTTTAACTTTTTCTGAAGTTTGTTACATATCTAAATGTTCCTCGAATTTCTGTCTTTATTGTTATTAGCTCCAGGATAGCCTGATCACTTCTCTGACAAGCTCTTTATGGTAAACATCTTTTAATTTTGAAAATACTTAATTTTTCAAATATTTAATAATTAATTTTGAAAATTTCCCCAACTTCATTTCTCTTCAGAGCAATGAAATTTAAAGTCTAAATAAGAATAACGTTCAATTCAGTAAATATACTTTGGATGCCGATTTGGTGACAGGCAGGCAGGTAACATTTGTGTTGGTGATATCAAATTTAACAATCCTTTCTCAAATAACAATTCTGGCCCAGGAAGTCTTTGACATTCCTTGTGTGTCCTGTGAGTGCAATGGAAGAAGAGCATCAATGCATAAGGACAGTAGCTAGTGTGTATTTTCAGTAAGGTGAATCCTTCTTTTATTACAGAAATGTTCGTTTTAAAATTCTAATTCTTTTTTTATAATAATATTTTTTATTATATTATGTTAGTCACCATACAGTACATCCCTAGTTTTTGGTGTAAAGTTCGGTGATTCATTAGTTGTGTATGACACCCAGTGCACCATGCAATACATGCCCTCCTTACTACCCATCACCACCCTATCCCATTCCCCACCCCCCTCCCCTCTGAAGCCCTCAATTTGTTTCTCAGAGTCCATAGTCTCTCATGCTTCTAAAGAGAATCTCCCCTATATTGATCCACTTGCATTTGAGTGGCATTTGCAGTTGAGAAGAGGTAAGAACAGACAGTATAACATGTTAAATAATCAAGGTTTTTTCTCCCTAAATAGATATCTGACACAGGTATCATGTGCCACTGGACACATTTTTTTAATGGTAGAATTTAAGACAGGTTTACAGATCCTAGGTGTAGTTTGATGAGTTTTGATAAATGTATATACCCATATAACCAACACCCCAGTCAGGATACAGAGCATTGCCATCTTTCCAATTTAGCCCACTCTCCCAGAGGCAAAGACATCTCTGATTTCTTTCTTCATAGAATGCTTTTATGTGTTCTTGAACCTTGCAACAATGGGTTATACATTAGGTATGCTTTTATGTCTGCATTCTCCCAAGTATAATGTTTTTGAGATTAATCCATTTACTGGGGATCAGGAGTTTATTCCTTTCTATTATTGAATAGTCTCCTATTTTATGAATATGTTACAGTTGTCCTTCTCATGTGGATGGATGTCTGGATTGTTTCCAGTTTTAGGTCATAATGACTAAGATTACCATGGATATTTGTGTATAATATTTTGGGAGACATATGTTTTTATTTATTTTGGGTAAATAAGTAAGAGTGGAAATAATGGATTGGAAGGTAGGTATATGTGTAATTTTAAAAGACACCGCTTAATGATTTTCCACAGATGTTGATAACTTTTGCACTTCTACCAATAAAGTCTGAGTGGTCCTATTGTTCTGCATTCTCTCCCACATTAGATGCTATTACTCTCTTTAATCTTAATCATTCTAATGAGCACAAAGTGATATCATGTTGTGGTTTTAATTTACATTTCCCTGATAACTATAATGAGCATGTTTTCATGTGTTTATTGGCATTCTGATACACTTTTTTTTTTTTTTTCTGAAGTGTCTGTCAAGTCTTCTGCCCGTTTTTAACTGGCTTGTTTGATCGTCATCATCATCATTATTATTTATTTGCAGGTATAATTTAGATAACCTGAACATAAGCATATGATTTGTGTATTGCAAATTTTTTTTTTCATTTTGTGATTTGCCCTTTTGTTGTGTTAATGGTGACTTTTGATGAGTAGAATTTCGATGAAGCTGTATTTATTATACTTCTTTAATGATTAGTTTGTTTTCTGTTCTGTCTAAAAAAAATCATTTCCTAACTGGTCACAAGGATATTTTCGTATGGTTTCTTCAGTGAGCTTTGTAATTTGGCTTTTGCTTTTAGGTTTGTAGGCTAGACTTAATTAACTAAGTTAATTTTTACATATGGCCTGAGGTATGAATCAGTTTCAGTTTTTTTTTTTCCCCCGCATATAGACATACATTTAGTTTAGCAAAATATGTTGGAAAGACTTTCCTTTCCCCATTGAATTATACTGACACCTTTGTCAAAAATCATTTGGGTCATTTATGGACTCTCAGCTGTGCTCCATTGGTCTATTTGTTCTTGTCAAAATACCAGACTATTATAACTATTTTAGCTTTATACTAAGTCTTAAAATCAGACAGTGTTAATCCTTTAGTTTCATTATTCCTTTTCAAGATTCTGAAGCTGTAATTTTAAATAAGAATTACTTTGTACTTATATAGAACCTGTTAGTCTTCTAATTTTACAAAGGGGTTACTGAAGGTACCAAATATGTAAACATGTATGCATTTTTCACCATGCTTCTGAGAAGCGGTGTGTGACATGCCATGAAATTTGTGTAGTGTCTTAGAGCCATTCTTTTGTGCAGTGAAGCAGGTTTCCTGACACGTGTGCCATCTGCTGATCGATGTTTCCAACTGCATTATATGATGATGAACTCTTTACTGTCTTTCCTCTCTTTGTTCATTCAGCGTCTTCAAAGACAGATTCTCCAACCCAATCTTTAACATACTCCAAACACACACACACACACACACACACACACACACACACACTGTTGTTTCTATATCTCATTTATATCTTTGCTTCCTATTCACTTTTATCCTTCCTACCCAATTATCAAGTTTAACACTTTTTTCCTCCCTTCCCAAAACCCTTTGGAATGGCCCTGAAGATTCGGCTCTCTGAGTGAGCCTCAGAGAATTCTAAAAATGCCTTTTTGTCAGGTCATTGCCAGTCATTTCAAGCCTCATTAAAGATAATTAATTTTAGTGTTTTTTTTAAAACTACTCTCTGCAGTCTCTAAGCCTAATGGGGAGTAGGATCCATTAACAACTTTGCAAATTGTTTTTATATGTCATCGTTTATAAATAGAAAAAGTTAACCACATTGGATATATTTTGCTTCCCTATACTCTTGCCATTTAGATTGCTCAAGAAGCCTGAGAAAACTTTGAAAATGTTTACTACAGGTATGGAGCTATTACTAGCCAGGAGAGTAGTGTTATTTTGTTTGTTTGTTTGTTTTAGCATTGTTAACTAAATACAAATGTCTAGTTTTTTAAAGTCAGTATTTAATTGGGGAGAAATTGATTTACTATCTAGATGTGGATTCCCTCTTACTCCATGATGTCTGATCTAAGAGTCCTGACATATGAATATCCAAAACTTACCATAGTGACTAAGCTTAGCCATAGTGATTATTAGGATTTTTTTTTTTTGCATTAAAATCAGAGACTTTGGGGGCACCTGGGTGGCTCAGTCGTTAAGCGTCTGCTTTCGGCTCAGGTCATGATCCCAGGGTCCTGGGATCGAGCCCCGCATTGGGCTCCCTGCTTGGTGGGAAGCCTGCTTCTCCCTCTCCCACACCCCCTGCTTGTGTTCTCTTTCTCCCTGCCTCTCTGTCAAATAAATAAATAAAATCTTAAAGAAAAAGAATCAGAGACTTTTTGTACTTTGTCTCTTTTAACACAATTGTTTTAAATCATGTATGTATATATATATATATATATATGTTTTAAATATATACATTAAATATATATATAATATTTGAATTATCAGACTTTGATTTGTAAAGCTACTTTAAGACTCAGAATCAATGATGAGTCCACACATAGCATCACTGAGTGCTGAATATTTTGCATGTATTATTTCATTTTATTGTTATCCTCATTTGTAGAGATTACACAGCACTTACATGGCTGATGTAACTTATCCCAGATCATAAGTATATGGCAAAGGGAGGCCAGTATTTTAATCAGGTCCATCTGACTTCATATCAAGCTCTTACTACACATTGCTGCCCATTTCTCTTTTTCAGACATTTATTCTACTAAAAAAAGCTTTCCATGTAAAAGCTCTGATGAGGTTTTTAAATCTCAGTTCTTTTGTAATTAAGATTTATGTTATAATATATAAACATAGAGTTGTAGGATTTTAAAAATTTTACAAAAGTCTAATTTTGTCTTCATGTCCGAAATGCAATGCTGCCTCTTAGTGGGGTCTTTTTTCCATAGTATTCTTCCCATCTTCACGACCCACTAGCCACTGTGCATCTTACATTAAGCAAATTTATAATTTCCTGCAAATATTAGCATGTGCACAATTTTCTTTTTATCTTTTTGAGTTTTATGGAGATAAAATTGACATATAACATTGTGTAAGTTTAACATATACAATATAATGATTTGATATACATATAAAATTAGATTTTTCTAACTAACATTTTCTGATTCCTTATATCTGCTCAACCCAGCTTTCTACTTCTGTACCTTCAAGCTGGAAGAACATGAGCAGGTGACATGCAGTACTTTCTTTTTTTAATATGACATATAATCGGTTACAAAAACAAAGTAACCTGGTGCATCTTATTATCCTAGGTTTGATGTTTGATTTTTATTAGGGATATTCTTTGTTGTTTGGATGCACTGTGTGTTCATGTGTGAGAATGCATGCACGTGTGTGTGTGTGTGTGTGCGCGCGAAAGCTGTGTCAGAGCCCATATTCATCAATGAGTCCTTCAGTGTAGACTTTATCCTTTCACCTATGGGTCTATACCAAACTCATTTCTGAGAATCCAATGTATAAACACTCCTCAAATATCTGAATCTACAGACAATCGAGAGTTTGGAAATAGACCCAGGAAATGCCTAGAGGTAATGAAAGAGACTTAATTAATCAGACTTATATCTGCCAGAGATTTAAACGTTCTGTTTAGTTGCCCAACAACAGGCCAAGTATGAGTAGAAAAGAACAGCATATGAAAGCAACCTAACGTAGTAAAAAGGAAAAATCATGAGAAAAACTGGATTCTTAGGCTCTACCACTGAACAGTAATATAAACTTAAATAGGTTCCGTGACCTCTCTACCAAAGACATGGTAATATGCTTGATTTCTTGATTATAAGGTACATGAAGATCAGGAAGGAGTCTTATGTATCACCTTACCACATAATAAGAACTTTTAAAAACTTCAGCATGTCATCATTTTTGACTGATTATATCTTCAAAGTTATTTCTATACACAATGTACCATAATCCACATCTTGATTTTTCATTTTCTCTCCAGAAGGATAAAATTTTCAGCATATTATAAACATTGACTTTCCATAGAACATTTATACACTTTTAATTGTATCCAGTGTAATATAAATATCATATCAAATTGAAACCACCGATATCCATTTAAATCGTGTTTCTACAAGCTCAATTTTAACAGATGGAAATTTTAAGCTTTATTTTCTTCTTGAAAGTTTCCTTCTGGTCCACTTCTCCCACACAATTATTATCAGTCCACAAAAGTTCAAAACAGCATTAATTTATTTATAGATATGTAATATCTAGTGAATGTTTGTCCAGTTGATTTTTATTGAGGAATCAGTAAGTGGAGACAGAGTCAGAGGAGACAGAAATGTGTCTAGGAGAGTAGAGTATTATAAAAACTAGTGGTCAAATAAAACACAGCTATTACAAGAAATAATTTATTGCAGTGGCATGATTTTGGAGAATGAAGTTGCACGAGAATGTAGTTAATGGAAGTTAGATTGTGGAGAATATTAAAGACTGATGATTAATGAAGAAGGAGAGGCAGTGGAAGAAAAGAGTAATTCAATGAAATTGGATATGTGGGCATGGAGGGGGAAGGAAAGTATAGCTAACTGCTTTGAGCAGTGTGCTATATGACCAATAAGGGGTGAATGAAAAGATTTCTAAGAAGTAGTAAGAAACCAATTGAAATTGGCAAATCTGAATTATTGGTGGGCCAGATTTACATCGTTCCATAGCTTTCTGCTAAAGGGCTCTGCTGAAACCAGGATAATAGGAGGTGGATAACAGGGGTAATTCAGTATTTGAGACTGGAATAGCAGAAGGGTTAAGGAGGTGATGAGGTTGAGAGCATTATTAAAGAGCTCATCAATAGGATTGAATATGGAAAATTTCAACACACACGGCAGACTATTTCCAAGTATTAACAAGTCTAAAAAAGATAACATTTCCTGCTGAAACTGCTGCTTCTTTTCCAAGCAAAATATGTTATTCTCATGTCTTGAACATCTGCTGCTAGGAGAAAAAAATCTTAAAGCTCCATATTATATACCAGTGTTCCAGTCAAAGCAGCACTAAAATCTCTGAATGAATCAAGATGAGCTCATCCAAGAGTCCATTTTAGAACATATCTAGTCTTCTACCAGTGGTTGAAGTGCAATGAAAATTGTAAACTAAAAATAACAACCTTTTTCAATGTCATACGTTACGTCATCTGAGATGTATAACCAATACAAGAGAGCCCAGATTTCTCTAGGCAGTGGCTTTTATGTTGGGTGTTTCAGGAAGGTGGGTTAAGATGTCTGTGAACTTGAAACTTTTAATGGACTAGCAGATGGTGGTTACCTTAGCAACTGTAGCAGTGCACTATACTTAGATGTTTTTTCCTGAGAGCTGATTGCAGAAACACTATCCTGGTGTTCAGATGTAGTAAAATGTAAAAACAAATAGGAAGCTAAACCGAGGTAAGGGGTTGTCATAAAGGTAACCTTTCCAAACGACCGTTGCTAGAATAGAGCTTCATTTTTTGCGATCTTTATTTAATATAATAATAAAATGGTGAGGCATCATTTTAAGTAATGTGTTTATTTTGTACTACTAGAATTTTATTATGAAATTGATTAATATTTTCAGAAATCACAGTAGGACTAATTATCACTGTGTCAGCAATTAGACTTCGGAGTGTTATATATTAGTTGCAGTCTCCATCTCCAAGAGTGATGGTCATATTGAAAATAAGTATCGTAAGTAGGTCTTTTTCCATTTGCCATTCTGAAATAAAATTGAATAATCACCAGCATTGAGCTTTTTTTTTTTTCTGTCATAGATAAGTGGTTCTCATTTAGGGAATATTAAATATTCAGCTTTATCAGGATCTTTAGGGGCCATCAGTATCAGAGTAATTTATGTGTTTGATAAAATGCAGATTTTCAGGTATTTTCTCAAGCATTCTGATTCAGTGATGCTGAATATGAATACTTTACAATTTCACAACTTTTCTAATACAGATGGTTCCTAGATAACACTTGAGAAGTAAACTGTCTCAGCTTGATGCCCCAGGGAAGTCTTGGGTCACTTTGACAAATGAGAGACTCCAAAGGAGGTAGATAAATTTAGTGTCGATTGTGTGAGTCTTGGAATGTAAAAGCACTACTAAAATTTCTAGAAAAGTCATTGTTTAGAAAGGGTAATATTTAGTTGCCATTACCAACAAAGTGATTAAAATGCAATATATCTTTTAAAATGTCTTAATACTTTATAAACATCATTCTAATATAAATATATGTTAAATTCCTGAAACTTACATTTTCATTTCTTTCTATTTCAAAGGCATTCTTACCTCGTCTCTGTTGTTTATGGGGCAAATGGTGCCACCATTCCATGGTGGAATGGTGAAATGGAAAGAACGTGGGTTATTGAGCCAGTTATGCATTTCGTTCTCAACTCCATCATACACTAGAAGGATGTTAGGCAAGTTATATAACTTTCTAGAGCTTCAGTTTTCTCCTTCATTAAAGTGATGATTATCTTAACTACAACACTGGCTGGTTGGGAATAATAAATAACAAAATATACGTGTGTCTAAAATAATATTCACTCAAAAGTTGCCTCTTTTTCCTCCCTTCCTCATGTAAAAAGGAGCATTTATTCAGCGTTAGTTTCTGAGTTTATGATTCAGTAGTTTCTAATTGCTAAAATTAAAACAAAAGTGTTAAACCACACTGAAATATTAGCAATATTAGTGATAAATTGTATTCTAAATTTGTTTTCTGTCATATTTCTTAATTATATCCAAGCTAAATATCATTATTTTTATATTGATGATAGGTTCATTAAAGAAATAGTGGATGAAATAATATTAGAAAAAATATTATCGAATCACAATTGTCTTATATACAGATAAGAAATAGACACAATTTCAGGCAGCTAAGGAGGGATCAATCTATTACTCTGTTTTCCCAGCACCTGCCAAATTGCTTGTTACATGGCTTGAGTGAATAGTCAATCAAGTCTTGGTAAATGAAATGAAATTAGATTAAATGGAAACCTCAAGTTAATAAAGTAGAAAGTTGGCTACTATTATGCATGTACTAAGAGGAAGCAAGTAACACTATCCTGATAAGGATTACATGAGTGAATATCTTTCCTATCACATCCTTTTTAAAATTCAAGAACATTTAAAATAGCACTTACAAATACAAAATTATAATTTTGAAGTAAAAGACAACACTAGCAGGGGAAACCAAGTAGTTAGAAATTGTAAGATAGGGCAACAGGTGGGAAAGCTTGTCAGAAGGGATTTGACCATTCTACAGCAAGTTCTTTTAGAGCCATTAACAACTCAATTATTGTCATGAAGTTATGGCTTTAGAATTCACTTAGTGTGTGACATTCCCTTGTAAATGGAATCCCCTGTTTCTTCTTGGTTTATTTGAACCTGCATCTTTAATAGTTTAGGAAATCACAATGGAAACTCATATGGCAGGATCTGGTATAACCTCTATAGAAGGTTGAATAGTGCTGTTTCCTAGGAGGAAGTACCTACAAAACTTTTAAGATTGAATACTTAAGGCACCAACGTGAAAATAAAAATGAGTTTCAAAAAAATAAATAATTTTTTTCATAAATTTAATTAAAAATCTTATATTTATGTTTTGTTTGTATTAATTTGTTAATACAACTTCATATGAATGACTAGATATTAATGACAGTGACCCTTCATGACAAACGTAATTCTTCTATCTTTGAATTTTCATGTAATCTTGTACCCTTATATTTATTGTATATTATTACTATTGTTTTCATTTTTATTTCTTTATATTATATCACTATATCATCATTTATATATGAGATCGTTGAGGCTCAGAAAGTAACTTGCTTCACATCATACAGCTACTAAATGGAGGAGCTAGGATTTGCAATCATGTGTCAGAATTCAAACCACTTGGGTTCTTACATCGCTTCCTTATGTCAAGTTTAAAATTAAACTCTGAGTCCATTTAAAGATAGAGACTACTCCCTTTCTTGCCATGGTATTACTTTTAGCAGTGTTGCCAAATGCATGGATGCCAAATGTTACTCTGTATTTGTATACAGGTCTCTTTGGTGATCCTAGTACACAATTTAGTTGGGAAGTTTCTAAGCCTAAAATTGCATCTCAGTAAACATTGGCATATATAAACGAAAGATAAGGAGTATCCAGAGTGCTAAGTGTAAAATATATCAGTTCATACAGTATCTTATTTTATGGGGATACAATGATTATATTTTAATGTTACATGAGAAATCCATAATGAAATATTTTATATTTATGGTTTTACTATTTGTATAAGGACTTATTTTATAAATATAGCTATTTTGAATGGATTAAGACTCAGGCAACTTGAGTTAGAGGTGCTGCTCCATTATTTAATAGCTTTAAGGCATTAAGTAAATCATTTTTTCTCTAAGTCTTAGTATTCCAAAATCGTAATAAGAAAATGATATTATCAATCCTTACAGAATTGTGTTAAGGATCAAATGAATTTGTTGAAGTACTTTACTGAGCACATACTTTGAATCTGGCATTGTGTACTACTCATAGTGTGTCTAAAAGCTCCTTCCCATCACCATCCAGCACCGTTATTTAGTGATTGTTGCGAGCTACAGTGATTGCTTAGAACAAAGAAGTGTGTTTAGCTATTTATATAAAGGTGTAGTAATTGTATTTCATTAGCTCATTCAGCTATTCATTTTTGGTTGTTTTTGAGTGATATTATGGTATAAGATAATGTGCAAAAGCATATTTAAAAAAAACTAGAATATGTTTCTGCCCTTATAAAGCTTAAAAATCTGTTGTGAGACACAGATGTTAAGGAATCACAGAAATTATATTACAATTATGGTAAGACTATAAAGAAGTAGCACATAATTTTAAGAACAAAGCAACAGGGAGACCTGATCTGACCTGGGAGGTCAGTGAAAGCTTCTCTGAGGATGTTATATCTGGGTTAAAATCTGAAAAATGAAAGTTAACCAAGCAGATATGGTGGAAGAAAAATGGTGACATTCTTGTTAGAGGAACAGCATATACAAAGGCCGTCCAAATGACAAAAAGAAAGTCATAGTGTTCAGAGCATAGAGAAGGAGAGGGTAAGGAGAGGTTGTCAGGGTCCAAGCCACGGAGAATCCCAAGGTTGACTTCTAGATTCTTCTATTCCATGAGCAAGTACACTATACCAATGTCTCACCCCAGGAGCCCAAATATCAAGTCATGAGAAAATCATGTCATCCTTTACATCTACAAACCTCTGTCACTTATAATGCAGTCTGTAATCTAGAAATCACATGGACCAGCATCGTTATCTAGCATTAGTTGAATGACTATGTTGTGAAACTGCCCTTCCACACTGACCATGAAATCACCAATAGGTGGAGGTACCTTTAATGACAACATGTTACTTAGTATGGTTTCTAGTTACCTGCTGTGGACTCTGGGAAATCCTACTAGAATTAGCCCTTCATTCTGTGTTGGTGTAATCTTGGCTCTGAACAAATTATTCCACTCATTTTTCTGACATGGGGCAACACCTGTTACCATCTGCCACACACCTGAACACCTGATTACCCTTGGGGACACCAGGTTCATCTTGTCCTTGTAGTTATCCTCACAAAATTACCCACTTTAGCTCCTGCTCTGTATTTTCACTCTTCTCACAAACAGTCATCATGCTCAATGACTTTGGGACCATAGAAGTCCTTCATTTTCTTTTTGTGCTCTTTTTAATGTCTTCCAAATAATAGAGTATCTGCACGTGTTTGCAATCTTTAATCCTAACTGACACAGTTGTTCTAACAGGAGAATTGGGATACCTTGCAGGTCCCTGGGGTTTTGCTATGGCAGCATAATACCCTATTCCATCCTTAATATCAAGCTTTATGGTACCTATGATCTCTATTCCTATATATCCCTGTTTTATTTTCTATAATCCTAGGACCTGAAATAGAATTTTGTTATTGAATGTGTCATGGCCAATATTTTCTACCCCATGGATCATTATAAACGGAGCCCCTTTGTCTTTTGAAGCTGTAATCTGTCATGCATGCAAAATTTCACAGCTAATTTCTGTGTCTAGCCCATGTGTTGACAGATGAAAGCCAACTACTAGGCCACCTTTAATATGGATGATCCCTCCTTGAGTTGTCTTCAGTTTGCCTAGCCCTCCTAGATACTTCATACTTTTAAAGAAAAAATTATTCAGACACTTGTCAAAATAGGGTGGAAGAATTCAAAGTGGACTGTTGCAATAAGGAGAGAAATAGGGCTCAACATTTAATATAGCAACAACAACTGGGGATTTATAGCCAAGGAGCAGGGTGAGGGATCAGTGCATGAAGAAGACTAAGAGGAGACATCGGAGGAGGGAGGGATTCTTTCTGCACTGGGCCAGGCAGACTGAAGGCAGGGACCAAGGATGAGTCCTAGTTAAACAGTAGGCTCAGAGCAAGCGACCTTCTAAACTTTGATCAGAAAGAGAGTCTTTGTCAATGGCTAATCTTTGGTCTTTTTTCTATTTGTATTCTTGTCTTTCCCCAACTGATTGCTCTCTGAACTAAATGTGGTGTATAGTTAAAATTAGGGGCTTTGGAATAAAAAAACCCAGGGATCAAAACACATACCCACCACTTTTTCCAACACTGACAGGTTATTGCACACTGGATATAAAATGGTAACTACAGTACAAGGTTATTATATAATGTATACATTAGAAGAGATATTTAAAGATAAAATACATGCAAGGCACTTAGCTCATTGACTGGCACACAGTAATCACACAGTACATGTAACCTCTTATCAAACTTCTAAATCATCACAAAAGCTCTCCCTTGCAAGTTTTGAAAGATAGGGCTTTGTCTATTTGAATGCCAGTGTATTTCCCAAACTTAAAACAATGCCCTTAAAACAATAAATATTTGTTAAATGAATGGATGTAAAACTCACAAACTCTCATTTCATCAATACAGAAATTAAAAAGAAGAACTATGACCACTACTTCCTGAAAAGCTTTGCTACCACTCCACATAATCTGGGACCGTAGCCCAAAAAAAGCATCTTTTGCCCATATACCACCATTCCTGGTACTGTTTTTGAATTGAGATGATCTGATGCTAATCCTTGCTGCTTTCGATGAAACAAGCTGCTATGTTAGAAAGGCTCATGTAGTATGGAACTAAAGGGGTGGGGGGCTCTGGCCAACAGCCAGCAAAAAATGAGGCCCTTAGTCTAACAGCCTACGAGGACCTGAATTTTGCCAACAACCATGTGAGTTCAGAGATAGGTTTCTCCCTGGTTGAGCCTTCAGATGGGACCGTGGTCTTGGTCAGCACCTTCAATGCAGCCTTGTGAGAGACCGTGATGCAGAGGCCCAGTTCATTAATTGTGCCTGGTCTCCTGCCCACAGGAATCGTGAAACAACAGATGTGTTTTTTTAATTCTGTAAGGCTGTGGTAATTTGTAGGTTACAAGAGTTGATTAATACATCAGGTTAGCCGTTGGCAAAATTGGGAGGTTAACTAAGGAGCACGAAGATGCCTATCCTGACATGCTCTCTCACATTTTCTCCTCGCACTGTCTCTGCCTCAGGCATCATTCTCCATGGCTGATTTATTCTCAGTAACGCACGCTGGGACAGCATCCTCCTTCCTGGAGTGAATTCTTTTCTAGGCAGCTAGCTGCTTATAACTGTGTCCTGGGATTGGAACTTGAGATGTATAGTGGAAAGTACAGGCTACACGTGGAGCTGTTGTATCTTTCACAGAACGAGAACTCTAATAAGGGGAATTTTTAGATGATTCCACGTCTACTCTTGGGTATGAGATGTGACACTTTCCATCAAAGAGCTCAGTATCTAATATAGTAAGTACGGGCTTGAGGGCCATTCATTGCTCTCTGAATTTTCTGTAGGAGCTGTGACCAACGCAGAAAGTCTCTAGCTAGGTGCTTCCTGTGTTTAGAAACCTCTGGCTTCCTAATCAGCAGCACTGGTTCCATCCTAAGTAAAGATTTTTGGCAAGTCATAGCTCTTGTCCTGAAAATATTTTTTAAATTCTTAAACATAGCTAATGTAGCCTTTCTCTGTTGCTGCTAAGTATCTTTTTCCTCTAGGAAGCACATGATATGATGCTCATACTCATTCTCCTTTCTGACATGTGGCAAGATTCTGAGCTTCTGTAGTGCAAGGACCATGCTTCTTTCTTCCCATTATCTCTGGTGACTATCTTTGCACCTGAGACATGATAGATAGAAATGAATTTGTTGAATGAGGAAATAATGACATGGTGTGGTGTGTAGGCATTAGTCTTCCTACACTTGTCTGTTCACTGGTTTATAATCTAATGCTGTTTGAACATAACCATGTTAGAAATGAGCATTCTTTATCACTGACTCCTGTTAGGTTATAGATTTTGGCTCACATGCATTTTCTAATTATTTCCAACCACTACCAGTTCAAAATCAGCAAACGTTTGGCTCATTAGCTTCATCTTTGGTAATGTAGTTGAAAACCTCTTGCTGGTATCCTACCTCTAGCAGCTGGGCTTTTCACCTTCTCGCAGAGCTACATTTCTCTGCGTCTGACCCAGTTTCCTTCTCTCAGAGGAGCAGCATATGTTGGTATCTGTGTAACTCTCCTGGCCTGGGGGGGCCTGGAATGTATAATTGACTCCCACAGCCTTTCTGCCCACCAGTCACCTCTCTCTTAAGGCTTCCTTGAGCCCATTACTCTCCCAGCCCTCTCTGTGACTCTAGATGCACCATCAGTATGTCATCATCCACCTCTTCTTCCCTCTCCCTACAGCTGCCCTCAGTCTTGTCTTGGGGCATCTCCCGATAGTGATGGACAGGTTGAAATGGCTGCAACTAACTGATTAAGCACAATAGCTAAAATTAGGGACATTGGAGTCAGACCATCCTAGATACAAATCCTGATTCTTTGTGAGTTTATAACCAGGACCAAGTTGCTTAATCTTTCTTTCTCAATTTTTTCATCTGTAAAATGAAGATGATAATATTTTATTCGTGGTTTTTTTTTGGACTCTAGTTCCCATTTCTCACATTTTAATTGGCAGAATGTCCTATTAGTTTCATGTTTTCACTGTTTCAGAATCATGTATACTCCATGGATTTGCATTTCACTCTCATTCCTTTAATCACTCATGTATTCAATAAATATTTTATAAGTGCGTATATATGGCAGATCCTATGACAAGCATCATGGATAATAAGAATAGTAGGATGTTATGCATTCTCTGAAATAAGTTACAGACTGGAATGCAGGGAATAAAATTATATACAGTGCAATGAGTTAAGAAATAAAACGTGTGCTAAGAGCTTAAGCAGAGATAGGACCAAATAGCTAGGAATCAAGGGCCTCCCAAAAGAAGCTATCATTGAACTGGATCATACGATTTAGAATTTAGAAGTTAAAAAGTGGTGGAGATGATAGACTAGTAAGAGAAAACAGAATTTGCTTTAAGTTTCTGATTTTCCTAGCTTCTTAAGTTAGAAACCATTCATCTTTTCTAATGTAAGCATTTAAATGTATAATTTTCCCTCTATCACTATTGGAGCTGCATCACACAAATTTTTCTGTGTAGTATTTACATTATCCTTGAGTTCAAAATATTTTCACTATGATTTCATAATTTTTTTTTTAGGGGAGAGTTGTTTAATTTCCAAATTTGAGTGGTTTTGCTGTTTATCTTACTGTTATTGATTCAGTCATTTTAGTGGTCAGAGAACATATTTTGTAAGATTTGTTTATTTTTTTAATTTATTAACACATTTTATGGCCCAGCATATGGTTTACCTTGGTGAATATCCCATGTGTATGTGGAAAAAAATATATATTCTTTAGTTATTGGGCATAACGTTCTGTGTACATTAGTCAAGATAGTTGATACAGTTGATTCTTTTTATATCTTTATTGACTTGTTCTGTCAGGTATGAAGAGAGGGTTATTAATATCTCCAACTGTGATTATGAATTTATTAATTTCTCCCTTTATTTTTCAGTTATGGGTTTATGCATTTTGAAGTTCTATAATTAGGTACATGCACATTTAGGATTTTTCTGTCTTTATGATTAATCGACCTATTCATACTACAAAATATCCTTCTTTAACTCCAGTGATACTTTCTGTCCTGAAAATTACTTTGTCTGACATCAATATAGTCATACTTGCTTTCCGTTTGCATATTATATGCTTACTGTTTGCACAGCATAACCTCTTCATTTATTTTTTTATTTCCTACCTCTGTGTTTTTCTATATAAAGTCTGTCTCTTGCAGAGAATATAATTTATTTATATATTTATTTTTAAAGATTTTATTTATTTGAGGGAGAGAGAGAGAGAGGGAGAGCACGCACACAGGCAGGAAGAGCAGCAGGCTGAGGGAGAAGCAGGCTCCCTGCTGAGCAAGGAGCCTGACTAAGTGGGGCTTGGTTCCAGGACCCTGGGATCATGACCTGAGCCTAAGGCAGACACTTAACTGACTGAGCCACCCAGACACCCTGCAGAGAATATAATTTAGTCTTGCCTTTTAATTCTATCTGACACTTTCTTTTATTGGAATATTAAGTACATTTACATGTATTGTATTTATTCTTACATCTGGGATAAGTTTATCTCTTACTTTTCTATTTGTCACATGCATTTTCTCTATCTTTTCCTGGTTTCATTCAGATTAATCAAATTTTAGTATTTTTTTACTATTATAATTTGTTTATTGGCTTTTCTTGTTTTTCAGTAGTTTTCCAATTTTCTTTTTAGGGTGGTTGCTTTAGGGATTGCAATATTCATCCTTAACTGTCACATTCTGCTTATGGTTAGTATTGTATCACTTCACATAAAATGCAACAACCATATAAAAGTACATTTCTACTTATTCCTATTCTTTGTGCTATTGTCATATATTTTAGTTCTATAAACATTAAAAATCCCACCATACAATATTATTACTTTTGTTTCAAATAAGCAAGTGCCTTTCAAAGAAATTAATAGGAAAATACAGTATTTTCTGTTTACCTGAGTGTCAGAAATTTCCATTTCTTTATTCCTTTCTGTAAATTTGAATTTTCTATCTGGTATCATTTCCCTTAAGCCTGAAGATTTTCTTTCAGAATTCTTGTAATGTGATGGTCTGCTGGTGACCAATTGCCTTCAATTTTGTTTATCTGAAATATGTCCTTTTTTTTTCCTTTTAAAAATTTCTTTGACAGCAGGTTTATTGGTACATACATAAAAGTCATTCTTTAAACTGCATAGCTTGATAAGTTTTGATTAATATATACAGTTCTATATCTACTACAGCAACCCAGATATAGAACATTCCGTATCCCAAAGACTTTTTTTCATCCATCTTTGAGGTCAGTCCCCTTCTAGAGCCCTTTCTAGCCCCTGGCAACAACTGATCATTTTTTCTGTCCCTGAAGTTTTTGTTTCTGTTGTTTTATCCCACAATGTCATATAAATGGAATCATATACTATATAAGGTTGCGTGTCTGTTCTTTCACTTAGCATATCTTTGAGATTCATCCCTGTATTGCATGTATTTGTAGTTTACTCTTATTGTGGCATGGTTCAATTTTATGAATGTATTATAATTTATCCATTTATCTGTTGTGGGTATTTGAGTTGCTTCTGGGTTTTGGCTATTCTGAATAAAGTTTACATAAACATTTCCATACAGATTGTTTTGTAGACATGTATTTATTGATCTTTTTAAAGCCTAATGGGTTATATGAAAAGACATGTTTATGAGAAACAGCCTAAATTTTTAAATATATATGTGACATTTTCCATTTCCACAAGCAAACATTGATGATTCAAATTTTTGAGAGAACTAATTGGCCTGCTTTCAGCCTTATGTGCACAGCTTGGTCAGGAGAAAATAGAATTCCTTTTTTGACAGTTCCACGAAGTTATAATCAATGAGAAGGCATAATTCTCCAATGAAAATAAGATCCTGTCAATAGAAGAATGACTGCTGAGCAGACGAAAACAGTGATAGTCTCTGCAGTGTAAACCACTGGAAAATGCCACAGAGGTAGAAGGACTGGATTTGATTTTAATACTAATCCTAGCCTTCCCGATCATCATTTGCATGACTTCTGCACCACATTTGACTTCTCTTGGTAACATTTCTCTCAGTTGTAACACTGGAGGAATGACGTGGATGGTCTTGATGAGATCACTACCATTTTGAGTTTAATCTGAGCCGTGGAAGATGAATGAAACATGTATTGAATGAACAAATTTAAAAGGATATGCAGCTGAAGGTCTTCTTTATTCTGTTTTCATATCTTTTGTTCACTGTCACTTTTAAATTGGATAAAGAACTTTTTTCCCATTAGTTTGAATATTTAAAGCTTTTAAAAGGTTTAAGGTTAGAAATATGTGTGTGCCTGTGCAATACTTAAAAATAATTGGCAAGTGGCTCACATAGATTGGCTTAGTAGCAGTAGTGCCAATCTGGAGTTTATAAGATATTGTTAGCAGAGCTTACATTTCGAAGCACAAAGGAAAGCTGCCTTATCCCAAATGCTATTCAGTCAAGCAGTCCTGATTCCTATTTGCTTGATTTCCAAACTAGTATTTATTGGGTACACATGCTTTGGAAATCCCACAGTAATCCGGTAATTGTTGCTGTTAAATTCTTTAAAAATTTTATGCCATTCCACAAAAATTGCCTCATAGAAGGCAAAACATACCATCTTTTTTTTTTTTTCTTCCCCAGAGGAAAATGTTTCTGTTAATAGCGTGGATGTTCCCATCATTGCTAATTGTTAAGGGCAATAATAAAAATAAAAAGTCAACTGTTGATATTTGCTCTAGTGGAATGAACTGGACTCCACTTCAACATGCGGGGCATTAGTAAACTAGACTGGATAAAGCTGTCTTACAAAACAAAAACAAAGACAAAAAACCTAAATGCACTAAAGATGTATAGGAACTTTTTTGTTTCCCACATTTCAAAGATTATTCATCTGTCTGTTCTCTCCATCCTGCCCTACCAGATCAAAGACCCTTAGCCCATCTAGTAATATTCAACTCACATGTTTCTGGAATAGCATTACTTCTTTCTAGGATATTTGAATTTTAAATCTAGTTTATATTTGTGAAATGAAAGATTTTATGATACTGTTTTAGAAACGTAATAGCAAATAGTCATTTTTAAGGTGCAAAAGATAGTGATAAGCAGCATGAAGAAATCTTATTGCTACCCTGATGTTACACTAACCCTATTTCTTGGTTAGTCTAAAGGTGAATGTATTTTTGTTATATTTGAGTGTGTATTACTCAGGACCCTTTCCCTCAGGAGAGTGAAAGAAATGGCAGAAATTAGCTCATGCTAGCTTAAAACTGAAAGGGAATAGATTAGCTAACAAAACTTGGAAATTTAAAATTATGAAATGACTTTAGACCCATTCCCCAAAATTATATTTTTAGGATGTTGTCTTTCCAATTCTTAGCATTACTTTTCTCTATGTGGTTCCATTCTTGGGCACAGTTTTTTTGGGGGGAAAAAAAAAGGAGAAGAAGTTATGTATGGTTATCAGCAACTCCAGCCAGATGGAATGCATTAGTTGGTTTCACCTGGGTCATTTGCTGCCCCTGGATTCAGGGATGGATTTAGCCTCTCTGAAATCATAGGTACTGTTCTAAATGCTGATAACAAACAGTCCAAGTTTATGCTATCACAGAGCTCTGTCCTAGCCATAGATTGAAGCTGTGGAGTGCTCTGTTGTTAATAATTGAAATTTCTTACAGCTGGATTACAGTTGCTGTTTTTTTCCTTAGCCTTATGAATTTTCAGATACAATAACCATCTTATTTCTGCTTTTAAGTTGCATATTTTTTTCACATGTATTTATTTCTTCAATTGGAAAGAGTCTTTGATGTGTTTATCCACTGTGATTGGTTTTCCTTTCCAAAGCTAGTTTAATAGACTGTAGCTTACAGTCCATGATATCTGTAATTGAGAGAATATAATTATTTTATAAAGACAAGACAGTTATTATTAAACAACCTCTAGCTTTCATGATTCATACTTCAAATCAAAGAAGATTACCCTGTTGTGTCGCGAAGAGATATGAATTAATAAAAAGTTAATGAAATTTCAGGTAGACCTATCAGTGTGCAAACTACTCCAGAGAGCCTAGTTAATCATTTTGGGGAACTAAATTAACATAACAAATCTCCCTTATGGATGCTGGAAAAAAAATAATGTAACTTTAATAAGTGAGTTAAACTTCTAGAAGTGTATACTGTATTTCCCAAAAGTTGTTCAACGACTTTGAGATAACTTTTCTCATTACACATAAAAAGGCCTTCTTCAAATTTGGGGTCAACTTGACATGTTGACCTGTCCCTTCCATTCATTATTGAGAGCTGCTTTGAAACTCTAGTTTTACTGGGCAGAATCTAAGACCTGCTAGTAGCAAGTTACTGTGATTATCTTGACTTGTCCTGATCAGTTTTTCCACTCTAGAAATCAAAAGATAAAACAGACCTAGATGGGAAGCCCTGGGAGAGAATATGTATGCTCTTTTTGTGTCCTGATTGTAAGCAGGTCTGTGCATGTATGTTTTACCTGTTTGGGGTGCTTTATTTTCCTTTGTTTACCTACTAAACTCCTACACTCTTTTTCAGGGACCAGCTTGAATTCTACCTTTTTTTCTTTTACTGCCAAGTAGTTTTGATTTCTTTCCCTTGATGCTTCAAAACCCATTCATTTACAGTGACTGGGTGCCTCCTATGTATCTACTCTATAAGACACTGAGTTTATAAACATCCAGCACCTTTAAGAGACATACAAAAGAGAGGAAGGAGAATAGTATTTACAGGTGTAACCCCGGAGATATTATGAGCTTAGTGCCAGACCACCACAATAAAGTGAATATTTCAGGAAAGTGAGTCAAATGAATTTTTTTGGTTTCCCACTGCATGTAAAATTATGTTTATACTGTACTATAATCTATAAAGTGAACAAAAGTGTTATATCTGAAAAAAAGTACATACCATAATTTTAAAAATGTTTTAATTACTAAAAAATGCTAACTATCATCTGAGCTTTCAGTGGGTTATAATCTTTTTTGCTGGAGGAGGGTCTTGCCTTGATGTTGATGGCTGCTGACCGGTCAGGGTAGTATCTGCTTAAGGTTGGATTGACAGTGACAATTTCTTAAAATAAGACAACAATGAAATTTGCTACATAGGCTAAGTCTTCCTTTGATGTTAACAATTTCTCTGAAACATGTGATATTATTTGATAGCATTTTGCCCACAAAATTTCTTTCAAAACTAGAGTCAATCCTCTCATTCCTTGTTGCTGCTTTATTGACTAAGTTTATATATTATTCTAAATCCTTTGTTGTTAATTCTACAGTCTTTACAACACCTTTACCAGGAGTAGATTCCATTTAAAAAAACAAAAACAAAACACTTTCTTTGCTCATTTACAAGAAGCAACTCCTTATCTGTTAAATTTAATCACGACAGTTCAGCAGTTTAGTCACATCTTCAGGCTTCATCTCTAATTCTATATCTTTTGCTCTTTCCATCATATCTGTAGTCACTTTCGCCACTGAAGTCTTGAACCACTCAAAGTCCTTGATGGAGGTTGGAATCAAACTCCTGTTAATGTCGATATTTTTGACGTCTTCCCATGAATCACAACTGTTCTTAATGGCATTTAGAATGGTGACTCTTTTCTGGAAGATTTTTTTTCTTTTCTTTTCTTTTTTTCTTTTATTTTAGAGAGAGAGAGGGAGAAAGTGGGGGGCAGAGGAAGAGAGGGAGTCTTAAGCAGGATCCACACCCAGTGCACAGCCCAACTCAGGGCTCAATCTCACAACCCTGAGCTGAAATCAGGAGTTGACCACTTAACCTACTGAGCCACCCCAGCGCCCCCAGAAGATTGTCAATTTACTTTGCCCGGATCCACTAGAGGAATCACTATCTATGGCACCTATGGCTTTACAAAATGGATTTCTTAAATAATAAGACTTGAAAGTTGAAATTAGTCCTTGACCCATGGGTTACAGAAAGGGTGTTGTGTGAGCAGACATAAAAACAGCATTAATCTTATTGTACATCCCCATCAGAGTTCTTGTATGACCAGAAGCATTGTCAGTGAGCAGTCATATTTTGGAAGGAATCTCATTTTCTGAGCAGTAGGTCTCAACAGTGGGCCTAAAATATTCAGGAAACCATGTTGTAAACAAATGTGCTGTCATCCAGATTTTGTCATTCCGTTTATAGAGCACGGACAGTAGATTTAGCATAATTCTTAAGGGCCCTAGGATTTTCAGAATGGTAAATGAGCATTGTCTTCAACTTGAAGTCACCAGCTGCATTAGCCCCTAACAGGAGACTCAGCCATTGAAGCTCTGAGATCAAACATTGACTTCTTTCTTGTTATGAAAATCCTAGATGGCATCTTCTTCCAATAGAAGGCTAGTTTGTCTACATTGAGAATCTGTTGTTTAGTGTAGCCGCCTTCGTTAATTATCTTAGCAGATCTTGGATAACTTGCTCCAGCTTCTACATCAGCAGTTGCTGCTTCGCCTTGCACTTTCATGGTATGGAGATGGCTTCTTTCCGAAAACCTAGTTAACCAACCTCTGCTAGCTTCAGACTTTTCTTCTGCAGCTTCCTCCCCTCTCTCAGCCTTCACAGAATTGAAGACAGCCTTAGGCTTTGGCCTAAGGGAAAGTTGTGTCTGGTTTGATCTCCTGTTTAGCCCCCTCAAACTTTCTCCATATCAGCAATAAGGCTGCTTTGCTTTCTTAGAATTCGTGTGTTCACTGGAGTGGCACTTATTCTTTTTTTTTTTTTTTTTTAAGATTTTATTTATTTATTTGACAGAGAGAGACAGCCAGCAAGAGAGGGAACACAAGCAGGGGGAGTGAGAGAGGAAGAAGCAGGCTCACAGCAGAGGAGCCTGATGTGGGGCTCGATCCCATAATGCCGGGATCATGCCCTGAGCCGAAGGCAGACGCTTAACGCCTGCGCCACCCAGGCATCCCATGGAGTAGCACTTCTAATTTCTTTCAAGAACTTTTCCCTTGCATTCACAGCTTGCCTATTTGGCACAAGAGGCCTAGCTTTCAGCTTAGCTTGGCTTTCCCCATGCCCTCCTTACTAAACTCCATCATTTCTAGCTTTGATTGAAAGTGAGAGATGTGTGACTCCTCCTTCCACTTGAATCCTTAGAGGCTATTGTAGGATCATTAATTGAATTAATTCATTACATTGTGTTTCTCCCCCACGGACAGGGAGAGAGATGGGGAATGACCTAGCAGGTGGAACAGTCAGAACACACACAACATTAAAGTTCACTGTCTTATCTGGGGGTGGTTTGTGGTGCCCCCAAACAATTACAGTAATAACATCAAAAATCACTGATCACAGATCACCATAACAAATGTAGTAACAATGAAAACCTCTGAAATCTTGCAAGAATTACCAAATGTGACACAGAGATAGGAAGCGGGCAAATGCTGTTGAAAAAAATGGCGCTGAAAGACTTGCTCAATTCAGGGATGTCACAAACCTTCAATTTATTAAAAACAAAAAACACTGTACCTATGAAATGCAATAAAACAAAGTGCAATAAAATGAGGTATGCTTGTATATAAATTCAATGAAGTATTTTAGGTGCCATTAAGATATTTGCTAAGTACAACAAGGGATCACATCAAACATAGTGTTTTAAAACTATAAAAATTCCTTTACATATGAAATTTCTGCTTACTCAAAAATGGCAAGTTAGGTATATATCCTTTTGACAATTTAAAAACTGAGGTATTGAGAAATTAGGTAATATGCCCATTGTCATAGTCTGACAAAGGGCTTTTGAATGCAAATAGCTTGTATTGCATTTGTGCAACCCTCTTGCTAAATTACAACCTTCTCAAAATTAATTTTGTATGTCCAGCAATTAGCATTGTGCCTAACATGGAGCACTTGGTAAATTTTGTTTTAATTAAAAGGTTTATGTTTTCCTTCCATATGTATTTTCAAACTACCTGTGAATCTGTCTCTGTTCAGTTTGCCAGTATCGAAGACTGAGCCAAACTCTACAGATCCAGTTATATGATATGAATCCAGATGAACTATATAGAATCTTGAGTCTAGTGGACCTCCTCTGGACATCAGTGGAGAAAGTATCACCTTGCACTACTTTTTAAAGGACTTGTTTCTATAGTAGCTCATGTCTTAGAAAGCCAATAGTTATTTAATAGTTCCTAACAACAGCAACAAATCAGCCAGTGATTATTCTTATTAGGGTGTGCATTTTTCCTTTTAAATATCCCAATGTATTCCAAACATACTTCAAAACATTAAAAGATTCATCTCTCAGAAACACTTGAAATCACTTCAGAAATGAAATGCTTTTGTGCAGACTCTCTCAATTCTGATGCAAAAATTACAAATCCAAACAGAGATTTAGCTTGTGAATCTAAAACTTGAGTTTTCCTGAACTTGATTCTGGGCAACTGTTACCTGTTTGGAGCACTTGCAAGTCATTAACATTTTGGATGCCCTGCACTTTACCAAGCCAGTGGATTAAAAGCAGGAGTGGAAAACTGAGTTCAAGTTTGAATCTGCCAATGTTCTTTGTGATGTTGAAACTCACGCGTCCTCTGCACCAATTTTTACATCTGGAAAATGGATGTTAATGTGATTTATGCCCCCCCCCATAGGTGCCAGTAGAAATTACTTTAAAGTGATTGGAAATATATTACATAATTGTAATTTAATGAACAAATTAATAGAGATGTTGTTCTGTACTTTTTAGAGAACAAAGACCTAAAAGAGTATTTCTGGCCTGCACATAGATGAAGACTTGAGTTCTTTGTTTCTGCTCTCTTGAATCTTCTTAGAATTCCACTGACAGATTAGACAAATAGCACTTCATGTTACTTATATTTCTAGAAACAATGTAAGTGTTTTCCTTGTTCAAGCTTTTGGCAGTGGATTAAATGAACTAATCTAATATGCTTGGCAAAATTTCTCTGAGTAGGGTTTTCCTTTTTTGGCAGCTACCTTTAAACATAGTTTTAAAAAATTATTTCTAAGAATTTTTGTTCAATTTTTATTGGTCAGAACTTTTGTACCGTGATATTTCTTGATTCCATCCCAAACCAATGACCTTAAAAAACAACAAACTGAATTCAAACGCTCCTCAAATACTATGTCACTTTGCTCTTCTCAAAGAAACGAAGTAACTGAAAATTGTGTGTTTTGGAAATAATTGCTGATGGAACCGGCTCAGTACACAACAAAATTATTTGAGTGCTTTGCATTTTGTGAAACATCAAACCCACTTAGAATCTCTCAGTCATCTGCATTCCCTTTGTGATTTTTGCATTAGAATTACCAGTGTGAACCGCAGAGAACAGTGTGGCTGAATGCACACTGAAACAATGAAGACCATCTCTTCCCTTCTGTTAATGTCTAACCCCATGCTAATGGATTGAAGTAGAAAGGTTATTTTGTTGGTTAGTTTGTTTTTTTAAAGCTATGGCTTCTGCCCTGCCTTTCATTGTCTGTGTAGCACAAGTCTCAAGGGAAATTCCTGTTTTTTCTTTGTTATCCTGTTATGGTTTTCCTTCCCTTCAGGGGAATTGGTCAAAACTTAAAAGAGTATTGTGCAAATTTTCTTTTCTCATCTCTTCTGAAATCTGGGAGAAGGGGAAAGAACTTTGAACTGGTCTTGAAATTACAGCTTAAAAACTGGAAGAATTACAACTAAGATCCGATCTTTTCATGGCCATGGCTTGCAGTGTAGTGTTAGGGATAACTGAGGGGCAGGTGCTCCTGAAGGCCTGACGGTCTTGTTTCCTCAGCTGCCTGTAGGAGGTGAGTCAGGATGTCAATGGGACAGAGGATCTTTGAAGGAGGAAGTTGTCTGCAGACAGAAAGCGTTATCTGGAATCCTCATTGGTGTGAATCTAGTGATAATTTTTTATCACTGTCAGCTGAGAGCCAAAGGAAGGTATCTGTCCCTCTGAGCTCTTGGTGCCTATGTGAGCTTTTTTCCATCTTTGCCTCCCAGGGGTCCAGGGCCATGCTTTAAGTCCCTGGACCTTTCTTCTCACAGAGGGAGGAAATCACAGCACGCAAGCTATATGTGCTTGTAGTAAATCAGGTGTAATTACTTGGTTATACTTAGATGCAGGCATGCGATGTTTAACAGGATGTTTGGGGACAGTGCTCTATTTCCCTTTTTCTCAGTTCCAGGCCCTCATCTTCAAAGATTTTATTTTATTTTAATTTAATTTAATTTTAATTAATTGAGAGAGAGCGCACAGGCAACATGCGCACGCACAAGTTGGGGAGGGAGGGGCACGGAGAGGGAGGGGAAAAGAATCTCAAGCAGACTCCACACTGAGCGTGGAGCCCCAGTGGGGGGGCCATAAGTTCATGACCTGAGCCGAAAGCAGGAGTCGGTCGCTTAACTGACTGAGCAACACAGGCACCCCTAAGCTGTCATCTTAAACACTGTTCCTGGACTAGGGTCTTTTCCAGCTCTAGGCTTTGAGAAGAGAGGTCTTCCTTCCCAGTTTAGGTATCCTCTTTAAGCTGGTGGGAAGCTGCTATCCCAGTAGCTGCTCAGCAGCCCCTAAATGAACTCTCAGGAAACTCTAATTAGTCTTCTGTACTAAGCCTCTATGCCAGCCAACAGAGTTGAGGTTCTTTCTCCTTCAGTTTGATCTTCTGTTTCCTACTCATTGCCTCCTGTATTTAGTTTTACCATTTCTCTGGTGGGCTGTTTCTAGAGCCCTCTAGGTCCAGTGAATTCATTCTGTCTTCTCTTTCTCTCTCTCTCTTTTTTCTCTCAAAATCCACAACTACATTAAAAATCTTTTAATTCTTTTGAATTATGTCTGTCTACATCTGTCCTTCAAGCGCCAGGTTATTTAAACCACCTGTAACTTGTTAAAAGCAAACACTGTTTTTAGCTGTCTTGTGTTATTTTCTGTTACATTTTATCATGTCTAACTTTGGTCCACTTCTTAAGCCATAGTCTCCTTTTCAGAGAGAAAAGGTATATTGTAAAAATAAGCAGCAGAGACTAAGGGAAACCCAAAAGAGAAAAAAAAATGCTGGACCAGTGAATGTTATTGCAGGTTAAGTAGAAGGAAGATATCATTCAATGTGTATCATATGCTATTTGCCCCTCATAAATTTGTTCCACCTGTAATAAGAACACTCATCATTTCCAGAAAAAAAAACAGTTTAAATGCACACAGGCAACCTCCAAAGTGAAATATATCGAAAACCCCCTCCTTACATTAAAACTTAGGAAACAAAGATGCCAATCACTAATGAGTTAGAGACCAACATATTTTAGGGTCCAAAAAGTATTCCCAGTGAAAGGCCTCTTCTAATTAGAATTAAAACTCCAGTAAAGTGGGATGCCTGGGTGGCGCAGTCGTTAAGCGTCTGCCTTCTGCTCAGGGCATGATCCCAGCGTTCTGGGATCAAGCCCCATATCAGGCTCCTCCACTGGGAGCCTGCTTCTTCCTCTCCTACTCCCCCTGCTGGTGTTCCCTCTCTCTCTGGCTGTCTCTAAAAAATAAAAATAAAACCTAAAAAACAAGCCAAAAAACCAAAAAACTCCAGTAAAGTAAATATTAACCTAATGCCTTATCCAGAAAATACTTAGAGTGACCCAAAGGCGCCTACAACCTTAGTGTTGTCTGTTGGATTCTTACCAACTGATGGCCGTAATAAGTCCTCGACTATGGATATTTCTTTTCCAAAGGAGCTCATTTTAACTCACATAAAATGCCAAACAATTCAACTCTCTCTGAGATAAGAACCATTGCCTTAGGGTTCTGTGGACTAGAATTTGCATGGAAACAAAACAAACTCATACATACAAATTACTCATGTTGATAAACAGGTTAAGTATGTTGTTGGAAGTCCCTTAACACGATTACACACAGTTATATTTCATAAATCATGCACTATGGCTAATAGCTGGTTTTCTTAACCAAGTAAGCAAGTGACTCAGTTCTGTGTGAATGTCTGTTTCTGTGATGCTTCCAGGGCTCATAGCTGCTTGTGTCTGTGGCCCCAGCTGCCTTTAGTTCAACATTGACTGCCCTACTGGAGGCTGGGTCCTCGCTCCAGCCTGTGCCCTGCAGCTGGTATGGCTTGGCTTCTTCCACCTGAGGCCATGCTAGCACCAAGAAATGTCCTTTTCATTTGGTTTCATTTGACCTAAGTGGTATATGCATACATACCCGTGCATATTTGCACATTCACGTAAGCGTAAAAAAAAACACAAGTAATTGATCATCCTAAAGAGGGAAGTTGATATGTGCATGCATTGGTTTCTGATTTTTTAAGTACTTGTTTTCTATTCAATTATGAAAACTATGTATCTTCACTGACAAAAATGAGGTGTATTTAGAAATTATCTAACTATCCTCTGTATCTGCACCTATCTATTCCTTTAGTGACAGAGGTTTGAAATTTGGCTTATAATGTATATTCGTCTTATAGACTGTTTCTAACTTACAGAGTGAACAATTTGCCATCATCAAATATTAGTCCAAAACTTGATAATATGTCCGTTCTTAATTCCATATTTAAGTGTAAGTTAGTGAACCCAGAAGTAGAATTGGTGTTTAGTGAAATATATGGAGCATATGAAGCTCATGAGATGTTGAGAAGTGCTTCTGCTTATTTTGTTTACTTTGTATCATGCTTTAAAGTTTCATTTTATGATCTTCCTTAGATCTTTTCTGTATGACCTCTTGATGTCTTCCTTTCCTCTATTGCATCCTTTTTATCTCTTTCCAGTCTAAGGTTAATTATGGATACATGTGAGTCAGAAATGGAAATAAAGCAAATGTGTATAATATATTGTTGGTGGCTAAGGGCATGGGTTTTATAGTCAGACTCTGGATCTGAACCCTGGCTCTAACATTTACCAGTTCAGTGGATGTTGTGGGCTAGGTAATTAATCATTTATATTTATTCTTATTGTTTCTAAAATGGGGAGGATAATATTTCTTAGCAAAATTAAGTGCTCAATAGGTATTAGTTGCTATTATTATTATGTTACAATATTTTTAGATTGAGAAAATACTTTATCTTTCTCTGCATGGGAGAAAATATCATTCAATTTTCTGGAGATAAAAAGGTATATTTTCTCTGTTTTCTCCTGGGAATATAGTTTGTTATATGTGTAATGCGTGGCTTGTTACTGGCGTTTGGAGAAATTCCAAAGCAATTGATGTTACAGGCTCTCCTTCTCAGGATCCTGCTCAGAAATCGAGAATAAGGCATAGAGATGTCAAATCTCTGTAACTTAGAAATCTGAGAATTGAAACTGTGAAGAAATGTCCAAAATAATACCACATGAATTGGCAGAGAAGATTCAGTGCAACCCTACCCTATAGTCAAATTCACCCTAGGAAATTAACCAATTGGCGCTGTATTCTGTTGTTGTTTTAACTTGCTAGATGCGTGCTTTCTGTGCTAATAAGCCCTACGCACAATGACTGATTGATAGATCTAGTTCTTGATCTGTTGGACCTTGTTCAACTTTGTGTCCTACAGCCTGTCAAATCTTTTTAGGACTGAAGGCACAGCCCCTTGTGTGGGTTAGATTACATTCTTACCCTATTCCTTCCTTGTAGATTTGAGTAAGACTACCTTAGAACATTAGTTTCTTTAGAGGCTTCTGTAATAAGACCTAGTAAAAGGCATCTGTCCATTAGATATTGAAGAAATTGTTAAAATATTATTGGTTTCAATATCATTTATCTATGGTTTTGTTTATAATAAAAATTCTATACATCTCTGAATTCAATTTTTTTTAAATCTTGGGGTTAAAAGACTTTGCTTTCAAATATGTGCTGTCTGGAAGGAAATTTTCCCCCCTTTTATAGAGTATCCCTTACGATTTGGGAATCTTTACCATCTTAAATAGACTGCAGAAACTAAGTTTATATAAAGGTTATTAAAAATTCTACTTGGGGGGCACCTGGGTGGCACAGCGGTTACGCGTCTGCCTTCGGCTCAGGGCGTGATCCCGGCGTTATGGGATCGAGCCCCACATCAGGCTCCTCCGCTATGAGCCTGCTTCTTCCTCTCCCACTCCCCCTGCTTGTGTTCCCTCTCTCGCTGGCTGTCTCTATCTCTGTTGAATAAATAAATAAAATCTTTAAAAAAAAAATTCTACTTGGCACAAAGAATTAAATATATATAATTATATTTATAACATACAGATTTTTTAGATTGCCAGGTATCTTTACTTAAAAATTATTTACTTTTCATGACTTGTTTAACCCACAAAAATTTAATTTAGATTATTGGTAGGGTATTAAGTGCCATGTAAGTGTAGTGATTTGGCTCTCCCATTGAAATGTAACCACAAGAACCGTAAGACATTAGTTATATTCCAATCTGTCAATAGAAGTATTTTGGTAATTGTGATATTAAAAACACAAGACAAAAGGGAGAATCATAGGAAGTATGATTTGACAATGAAATTTGAGTAAAATGTATTCTTTTTTTTTTATTAAGGTGTAATTGGCATAAAACATTATATTAGCTTCAGGTGTACAACATAATGATTCAGTACTTGTGTATATTGGGAATGATCACCAGAATAAATCTAGTTAACATTCATTACCATCATAGTAACAAATATTTCCTTGTAGTGAGAAGTTTTAAGATTTCTCTCTACACAACTTTCAAATATGCAATACAGTATTATTAACAAAAGTTGCCATGCTAAAAATATACCCTATCTTTATCATATCATTGAAAAATGACATCTTTAGTTAATGTTCATTAATATGTAGTTCATATGGAGTGGAAACAAATCTTAAGCAAAAATGCACTCATTTAAAGTATTGAAATTAACTTTAAAAGTTTGATTTCTATGTTTTGTATTGTATATACTTCCTATTTTTATTGCTTTTTGAATACAAATGCTCAATATTTTAAAAAAATGTTTAAAATAACAAATGTTTATGTCTATATGTGTACAGTTGTTATTAAATAATTAAAATACTTATTTTAACATTTATATTTTAATTATTTAATATATTATTAAAATATTTTTAAAATTTGTAGCTGGTAAAATATGTTTACCCCCGAAGAAAGAGGGTTATTAAATTATTATGGTATAGATGTTATCAGTGAAATGAAATTGACCATTACTGAGGACACTGTTTTTAGATACATTAAACCATTGATGATTTTTGCAGTTAAGTCCTTTTTCCAATGTCATTTGTTACTATACCACAGGGTGTTTCATTAACTAAGTAGGCACATGTGGGCTGAGTATCAAAGCTTTGCTGACCCAGCAATTTTTTACTTCTGGTTGTGTATGTTCTCCGCATAGTGTGCCATTTTGCTGAGTGAAGAAAAAACTATGGTAGCCTTCAATCATTATTGTAGGATGCCATTGATTTATATCATGAGAGCATGAGGTTTTTTTAAGATTACTTTTTAGGTACATTTATAGGCACTACTTTATACCTGTGCTATAGATTTTCAGAGCTATGAAGAGCTGAGGTCATTAATCAAGATTTAGAGGCAAAAGAAAAATCATTGTACTTCACAAGTACAATATATTTACAAGTTATATTTACAATGTACAAACCTATAAATTTGAAGAGTTTGTCAGACTCTTAAATGAAATTCAAACAATCTCATTTTTCAAGTTTCCCTCCAAAGTATATAAATCTTGATGTCATCAGTATGTTTTTTCAAATAAGAGTTTAAATATTATAATATCTGTGGGTTTTTTAAGTAAGTTTTGGACTTTGAGAATTCTAATTGTATTTCCCAAAAAGGAATAATGAGATTTTCTTTTCTTTACACATCTGAGCAATTGCATTTGTCCAGTCCAGAATGTGCTCACTGATTTGAAGGAATAGAAGAAATAATCATGACTTTAGTTTTCCTGCACATTTTTCAGTTATGACATAGAAATTTATAAGCACCTTATCTAAGCAACTGAAATCATTTCTCATTTATAAGTTCCCATAGATAAAGAATGACAGATTCATAAATACTGGATGTCATTGGGAAAATGATATATCACTTTCCCAATGATAGAGAATTTTAATTTAGGTAGTAAATTGTTTATAGAAAGATGTACATTATATAAAATGTTTACTTAAAAGTATATTAAAACAAAATTATGTGTAACACTGTACTTATACCTCAAAGAAAAAGAATGGGTGAAAAATGTTCTTGTTCTCAAGCAACTTGTGAAATGAGGGAGAGATTATTAATAATAAGTAATACACATAGTATAGGATTGTACAAAGCATATTGTGCAAATAAAACAATCACTAATTCTTGTGGTTTTTTTAAAATATTTTCAAAGGGTTAGCTGTTAAGGAAGGTACATGATGTGATGAGCACTGGGGGTTATAACAACTAATGAACCATTGAACACTACACCAAAAACTAATGATGTACTGTATTTTGGCTAATTGAATTTAAATTAAAAAAAAAGAAAGAAAGAAAATAAAGGTGATGAAAAAACAAAAAATGTTTTATATTCTTATCATCATATAAATAACTAAGTTCATGTATTACATTTTATGAGCTGGAAATATAGAAGTGAAAGTGAGATTATTTTTTTCCCAAGGTCACATAGTAACAAATCAAGCTCTCAAGTTGCCCAATTCTTCTCATAGACTAAAATCATGGATAGAACCCTTGACTTCTCAACAGATCTAATTTAAATCTAAGCCATACTACTTATTATCTCTTTACTTGACAATTCTATGCTGTAATTTCCTTACCTGTAAAAAGAGCTATACAATTATCACCTCACCAGGCTTTGATGAATATTAAATGAGATATGCATGAAGCAGACTCCATCTGTGTAACAGTTTAGACACCTATGTTGACAGCAGAAATCTTATAGAGCAAGGCTTTTAGGAAAATGCCTATTAGATTTATTATAAGAAGGCACTATAGTAATGACTAAAGCAACTGTGTTATGCAGCTTGCTGACAGTTAAACACGTGTCTGTGCATGAATGTATGAATATGTGTGGATGTAAGGAATTATTGAACATCTCTAATTTTTATGCTTTTTAAAAAAAGTTGTATTAATAACATGTAACATGCAATCTACCCTCTTAAATTTAAAAATTTTTTAACTGTAGTATGGTATTAACTCTACACACATTATAGTACAACAGATCTCTAGAACTTTCTCATCTTGAAAGACTAAAACTCTATACCCATTGAACAGCAACTCCCAATTACCCTCTTCCCCTAGCCCTTGTCAACCACCAATCCGTTTCCTGCTTGTGTGAGTTTGTCTACCTTAGACACCTCATGTAAGTTGAACTATACAGTATATGTCATTCTGTGATTGGTTTATTCCATTTAGCATAATGTCCTCAAGGTCCATCCATATTGTAGCACAAGTTAAGATTTCCTTCTTTTTTTAAGGCTGAATAATATTCCATTGTATGTATATATCATATTTTCTTTATCCATTCATCTACTAATGGACATTTAGTTTGTTTCTATTTCACGGAGGTTGTGAATAATGCTGCAATAAATATGGGAGTGTGAGTATCTCTTTGAGAGCCTGTTTTCAATGTTTTTTGGATAAATACCCCCAGAAGTGAGATTGCTGGGTCATATGGCAGTTCTGTTTTTCTTAAATTTTCAAGGGACACGCCATACTATTTTCCAAGTTGTTGCGCTATTTTGCATTACCACAGTGCACAGGATTCCAGGTTCTTCATATCTTCATCAACATTTCCTATTTCCTTTTCTTTTCTTTTCTTTTCTTTTCTTTTCTTTTCTTTTCTTTCTTTCTTTCTTTCTTTCTTTCTTTCTTTCTTTCTCTTTCTTTCTTTCCTTCCTTCCTTCCTTCCTTCCTTCCTTCTTTCTTTTCTTTTTTCTTTTCTTTTCTTTTCTTTCTTTTCTTTTCTTTTCTTTCTCTTTTCTTTTCTTTCTCTTTTCTTTTCTTTTCTTTTCTTTTCTTTTCTTTTCTTTTCTTTTCTTTTCCTTTCTTCTTCACAATGGCCATCCTAACAGGTATGAAGTGATAGCTCATTGTGATTTCGATTTGCATTTCCCTGGTTATTCGTGATGTTGAGCATATTTATATGCAGATTGGTCATTTGTATGTCTTCTTTGGAGAAATATCTGTTCAGTCATTTGTCCATTTATTATTAGGGGTATTTGTTTATTTACTATTGCTTTGTAGGTACTCCTTATATATTTTGGATATTAAAGCCCATGACAGATATATAGTTTGCAAGTATTTTCTCCCATTCCATAGACTGCTTTGTACTCTCTTGCTTGTTTTCTTTGCTGTGCAGAAGATTTTTAGTTTAAAGTAGTCCCATTTGTCTATTTTTGCTTTAATTGCTTATGCTTTTGATGTCATATCCAAGAAATCATTTCAATGTTATGTTCTGACCAGTCTTAAAAAGCTTTTTTCCTATGTTTTCTTTTAGAATTTTTACAGTCTTAGGTCTTAAGATTAAGCCATTAACCCATTTTGAGTTCATTATCATGTATGGTGTGAGAATCCAGCTTTATATTCTTACATGTGAATATCTAGTTTTCTCAATGCCATTTTTTGAAGAGACTGTACTTTCCCCAATGTAGTCTTGGCACCCTTATCAAAGATCATTTGACCAAACATGTCTGTGTATATTTCGGGGTTCTCTACTCTGTTGCATTGGTCTATATGTTTGTCTTTATGCCAGTACCATACTCTTTTGATTACGGAAATTTTGTACTATGTTTTGAAGTCAGAATGTCTGAGGCCTTCAGCTTTATTCTTCTGTCTCAAAATTGTTTTGGCTATTCAGGGTGTTTTGTGGTTCCATATTAATTTTAGGATTTTTTAAATTCTATTTTGACAAAAAAATGCCATTGAGACTTATGGGGATTGCATTGACTCTGTAGATCACTTTGGGTATTGTGAACATTTTAACAATAAGTCTTCTAGGGGCACCTAGGTTGCTTAGTCAGCTAAACGTCTTCCTTCAGCTCAGTTCATGATCCCAGGCTCCTGCGATCGAGCCTCACGTCAAGCTCCCTGCTCAGTGCAGAGCCTGCTTTTCCCTCTGCCCTTGCCCCCCCCATGCTCTCTCTCTCAAATAAATAAATAAAATCTTTAAAAATGTAAGTCTTCTGATACATGAACACAGGTTGTCTTTCCATTTATTTGTTTTTTCTTTAATTTCTTTCATCAGTGTTTTATAGTTTTCAGTATATAAGTCTTTTGCCTCCTTGATTTTTATTCCTCGGTATTTTATTCTTTTTGATGCTACTGTAAATGGGATTATTTCCGTAATTTTATTTACAGATTGTTTGTTGTCAAGGTATAAATATGCAACTGATTTTTATATGTTGATTATGTATCCTGCAACTTTACTGAATTTGCTTTTAGTTATAAGAGTTTGAGGAGGAGGTTAAGATGATGGAGGAGTAGAGGACCCCTTTTTCAGCCAATCCCATGAGTCAAGCTGGATAGGTACCAGACCATCCTGAACATCCACGGAATCAGCATGAGACACAGGAAGATACATCTGGATCTCTACAAATGAACATCTCCAACACTGAGTATTGAGGTAGAAAGCAGGGAGCCGTGAAACCACGCACAGATATTCGAAGATCATTGGAAGGGGGAGGGACCCCCCCCATTCGGGCACCGGGAAGCGGTAGCCACCTGCACGGGGGAGTGGGCGGACTTGTGGACCGGCACCCATGAGAGAACAGACTGGGACCGTGAGCAGGGTGCATGTGCCACCAGACTGAAACGGAGCTCCGGTGTGCTCACTGGAACCAGACTGAGACCGGGAGCTCCGGGAGCGTGCGGGGGTGGCTGGCAGCTGGCGGTGCTAGAAACACAAAGGACAGAGACGTGCCGGCCCTGGAAGTGAGGGCTGGGATGCCGGGTGTAGGGCGCACATCCCTGGATGCTGCAGGGTTGAGCAGCACCAACAGAAACAGAGTTAAAGTGTCCAGAACATCAGTGGAGAAGGTCCGCAATCCCTCTGTTCTGAGACAGAGGCTGAGATTCGGCCACTGCTGCTCTGACTCTCAGAAGAGGCACAGCAAACCGCCAGGGAAAGCCGCCAGAGAACAAAAGCCTGGAAATACTGGCTCACAGTGTGCCTATCCCCATCCCCCCTCGCAGGGGACACAGAGACTCTACCCAAACAGGGTTGCCTGAGTATCGGCACGGCAGACACCTCCCCAAGAAGGCAGGCTGAAAAATCAAGAAGCCCACATCCCTAAGGTCCCTATAAAACAAGTGCACACTGCCCGGGTCCCGGTCAATAATTTGGGCTCTGGACAGCCCCACAACCTCTCCTCATCAGAATGACGAGAAGGAGAAATACCCCCCAGCAAAGAAAAGACAATGAGTCTGTGGCCTCTGCCACAGAACTAATGGATATGGATATAACCAAATTATCAGAAATGGAATTCAGAGTAACAATGGTCAAAATGATGTGTAGACTTGAAAAAAGTATTAATGAAAATGTTAATGAGAAAATAGAATCTCTAAGGGCGGAAATGAGAGCGAATCTGGCAGAAATTAAAAATTCTATGAGCCAAATGCAGTCAAAACTAAAAAGACATGACCCATCCATTTTCTGTCTACAAGAGACTCATTCTGAACCTAAAGATACATTCAGATTGAAAGTAAATGGATGGAATACCATCTTTCACGCCAATGGACCTCAAAAGAAAGCTGGGGTAGCATTTCTCATATCAGACAGATTGGATTTTAAACTAAAGACTGTAGTTAGAGACACAGAAGGACACTATTCTTAAAGGATGNAGGGCACTATATTATTCTTAAAGGATGTATCCAACAAGTGGATATGACAATTATAAATATATATGCCCCCAACAGGGGAGCAGCAAGATACACAAGCCAACTCTTAACCAGAAAAAAGAGACATATAGATTAAAATATGCTAATAGTAGGGGACCTCAACACTCCACTATCAGCAATAGATAGGTCACCTAAGCAAGAAATCAGCAAAGAAACAAGAGCTTTGAATGCCATACTCGATGAGTTGGACCTCATAGATATATATAGAACACTACACCCCAGAACCAAAGAATACTCATTCTATTCTAAAGCCCATGGAACATTCTCAAGAATAGACCATGTTCTGGGTCACAAAACAGGTCTCAACCAATACCAAAAGACTGAAATTTTTCCCTGTGTATTCTCAGACCACAACTCTTTGAAATTGGAACTCAACCACAAGGAAAAATTTGGAAGAAACGCAAACACTTGGAGACTAAGAACCATCCTGCTCAGGAATGAATCGATAAACCAGGAAATCAAAAATCAATGTAAACAATTAATGGAGACCAACGAGAATGAAAACACAATGGTCCAAAACCTATGGGATACTGCAAAGGCTTTCCTAAGGGGAAAATACATAGCCATCCAAGTCTCACTCGAACAGAAAAATCTAAAATGCAGTTTTTACATTCTCACCTCAAGAAGCTGGAACAGCAACAGAGGGACAGGCCTAATCCACTCACGAGGAAGCAGTTGACCACGATTAGAGCAGAAATCAATAAATTAGAAACCAGGAGTACAGTAGAGCAGATCAACACAATTAGAAGCTAGTTCTTTGAAAGAATTAATAAAATTGACAAACCACTGGCAAGACTTATCCAAAAGAATAGAGAAAGGAACCAAATTAATAAAATAATGAATGAAAAAGGAGAGGTCACAATCAACACCAATGAAATAGGAAGGATTATTAGAAACTTTTATCAACAGCTTTATGCCAATAAATTAAGCAATCTGGAAGAGATGGAGGACTTCCTGGAAACCTATAAACTACCAAGACTGAAACAGGAAGAAATTGATTTTTTAAACAGGCCAATTAATTATGAAGAGATTGAAACAGTGATAAACAACCTTCCAAAAAACAAAACTCCAGGCCTGGATAGTTTTCCTGGGAAATTCTACCAAACATTTAAAGAAGAAATAATACCTATTCTTCTAAAGCTATTTCAAAAAAATAGAACAGAAGGAAAGCTACCAAACTCATTCTATGAGGCCAGTATTACCTTGATCCCCAAACCAGGCAAAGACCTCATCAAAAAGGAGAATTACAGACCAATTTCTCTAATGAATATGGATGCCAAAATCCTCAACAAGATCCTGGCTAATAGAATCCAACAGTACATTAAAAGGATTATCCATCATGACCAAGTGGGATTCATCCCTGAAATGTAAGGGTGGTCCAACATTCACAAATCGATCAGTGTCATGGATCTTACCCAGAAAGAAAAATTCTAAAATCATACAATTCTCTCAATAAATTNCAAATCAATCAATGTGATACATCATATCAACAAGAAAAGACTCAAGAACCATATGATCCTCTCAATTGATGCAGAAAAAGCATTTGACAAAATACAGCATCCTTTCCTGATTAAAACCCTTCAGAAGTGTAGGGATAGAGGGTACATTCCTCAATCTCATAAAAACCATCTATGAACAGCCTACAGCAAATATCATCTCAATGGGGAAAAGCTGGAAGCCTTTCCCTTAAGATCAGGAACACGACAAGGATGCCCACTCTCGCCACTATTATTCAACATAGTACTAGAAGTCCTTGCAACAGCAATCAGACGACAAAAAGGGATCAAAGGTATCCAAATCGGCAAAGAAGAAGTCAAAATGTCTCTCTTCGCAGATGACATGATACTCTATATGGAAAACCCAAAAGAATCCACTCCCAAACTATTAGAAGTTATAGAGCAATTCAGTAATGTGGTGGGATACAAAATCAATGATCAGAAGTCAGTTGCATTTCTATACACGAATAATGAGACTGAAGAAAGAGAAATTAGGGAATCCATTGCATTTACAATAGCATCAAAATCCATACGTTACCTTGGAATTAAATAACCAGAGACGTAAAGGATCTATATTCTAGAAACTATAAATCACTCTTGAAAGACATTGAAGAAGACATAAAAAGATGGAAAAATATTCCATGCTCATGGATTGGAAGAATTAACATAGTTAAAATGTCCATGCTACCCAGAGCAATCTACACTTTCAATGCTATCCCGATCAAAATACCGAGGACATTTTTCAAAGAACTGGAACAAATAGTCCTTAAATTTGTATGGAACCAGAAAAGGCCCCGAATCTCCAAGGAACTGTTGAAAAGGAAAAACAAAGCTGGGGGCATCACAATGCCGGATTTCGAGCTGTACTACAAAGCTGTGATCACAAAGACAGCATGGTACTGGCACAAAACGGACACATAGACCAATGGAACAGAATAGAGAACCCAGAAACGGATGCTCGGCTCTTTGGGCAACTAATCTTTGATAAAGCAGGAAAAAACATCCGGTGGAAAAAAGACAGTCTCTTAAATAAATGGTGCTGGAAAAATTGGACAGCTACATGCAAAAGAATGAAACTTGACTACTCTCTCACACCATACACAAAGATAAACTTCAAATGGATGAAAGACCTCGATGTGAGACAGGAATCCATCAAAATCATAGAGGAAAACATAGGCAGCAACCTCTGGGACATCGGCCTAAGCAACCTTTTTCATGACACATCTCCAAAGGCAAGAAACAAAAGATAAAATGAACTTGTGGGACTTAATCAAGATCAAAAACTTCTGCACAGCCAAGGAAACAGTCAAAAAAACTAAGAGACAGTCCACAGAATGGGAGAATATATTTGCAAATGATGCTACAGATAAAAGACTGGTATCCAAGATCTACAAAGAAGTTCTCAAACTCAATATGCAAGAAACAAATAAATGGGCAGAAGATATGAACAGACCCTTTTCCAGTGATGACATACAAATGGCTANTTCATCGAACTTTACATCAAAAACCAGGGATATACTGTATGGTGACTAACATAATATAATAAAAAAAATTTAAAAAAGAGTTTGAGCATGTAAAATATTTATGGCTTTCTTCATCTAAGATAATGTCATTTGCAAACAGATCATATAAATTCATTTCCAATTCAGATGCCAGTCATTTCCTTTTCTTGCCTAATTCCTTTGGCTAAGACTTTTAGTACTCTGTTAAATAGAAGTGGTTAGAGTTGTTTTTTCCTGGTCTTATAGGAAAAGCTGTCAGTTTTTCACTACTTAGTGTATTAGTTGTGGGCTTTTTATATATGGCCTCAACTATGTTGAGTTAATTTCTTTCCTGTCCTAGTTTGTTGAGTGTTTTTGTCATGAAAGGGTGTTGTATTTTGTCAAACACTTTTTCTGCATTTATTGAGATGATCATGTAATTTTTATCTTTTGTTCTGTTAATGTGGTTAATTTCCATATGTTGAACCATCTTTGCCTTCCAGGGATAAATTCCACTTGGTCAAGGTGTATGATTCTTTTAATATGCTGTCAAAGTTGGTTTGCTAGTAATTTTTTTTTTTTTTTTTAGTGTTTTGTGTATATATTCATCAGGAATGTTTGCCTGTTTTGGGTTTTTGTTTTGTTTTGTTTCTTGTGTCTTTGTTTAGCTTCATTATCAGGGTAATTTTGTCTTCATAAAATATCTTTGGAATTGTTCCTTCCTTTTCATTTTTCTTGAAGAGATTGAGAAGAATTGGCCTTAATTCATCTTAAAATGTTGGGTAGAATTCACCAGTGAAGCCATTGGTCATGGTTTTTTCTTTGATGAATCTCCTCACTATTTGCAATTTCCTCACTATTTAACTATACACAGTTATCTATCTGTCAGATTTTCCATTTCTTCTTGACTTAGTTCTTTATATATTGTATCTTTCAAAAACTCATTTCTACTGTCCAATTTTTGATTATCTAATTTTTTGACATATGACTTTTCATAGTAGTCTTTTATAATTCATTTTAGTTCTGTGGCATCAGTTATATTATCTCCTCATTATGATTTTATTTATTTGAGTCTTCTCCCTTTTTGTCTAGTTATTTTAGGTAAAGATTTGTCAATTTTGTCTATCTTTTCAAAAATCATATTCCTAGTTTTGTTGGTTTTTTTTCGAATCTGTATTTTATTTCTGCCCAAATATTATTTGTCCCTTTCTCCTGTTAACTTTAAGCTTAGTGTGATTTTCTTTCTCTAGTTTCTTGAGGCATAAAATTAGGTTGTTTATTTGAGATTTCTCTTCTTTTTTAACATAACTATTTGCCAGTTTAGAGTGGCACGATTGTAAACATACCCTCTTCATGATTTTGTTGCTGTTTTATCCTAATGTTTGGTAATTTGTGCTTTCATATTATTTTCATTATGTCAGGATACTTTCTGATTTCCCTTTTGATTTCCTTTTGAATCATTTGTTCAAGAGTGTGTTTAATTTTCATAAATCTGTAAATTTTATAGTTTTCTTTCTTTCTAACGTTAATTTCTAGGTATTCTGCTGGTATTGTATAGATGTTCTATATATGTTTATGAGGTACATTTCATTTATAGTGTTGTTCATATCCTATTTCCTTATTGATCTTCTGTTTGGATATTCTATTTATTATTGAAAGTGAGGTACTGCAATCTCCTACTATTATTGTGTTGCTGTCTTTTTCTATCCTCAGTTCTGTCAGTGTTTGCTTTATTTATTTATTTATTTATTTATTTATTTACTTAACCCTTTCAACATGATGCATATTTTTGTGTATCCTCGTTTTATTTTATGAGTGAGATTTCTGTAGCAAATTAAAGACATTAAGATTATTTCAGTCCTGTTTGGTAGTATTTTTCTACACTGTGTACTGGCTATGACTGACATAGTTCATTTGATGGGAATTATAAACATCCTTTGTTCAGGAAAAAAGGGGATTCAAGACTTCCTGTAATTAATATACTTGTACCTTTTTTTTAAAGAAAGTACGTGCTGTGTATTTATATGTTAAAGCACCAGGTAGTATGAAAATGTTGAAGTGGTATGTGATAGCTTTCAGAATTCTGACATTTAAACCATTGCTTCTACAAAGCATTATGCTGGTAATGCTGTTTAGCAATAACTTTTGATTACTAAAGGCCTATGAGATATTTCTTTTCTTCTTTTTTTTTTCAAATAGGCAGTATTCATATACACATAATTTGCAGTAATGGAAAAAAATGAAAACTATTTTGCTATAGTCTGGGAGAAATTTTGTTAAATAATGTTATTATATGGGTCATTGAGTTCTTTAGAGTCTTTTGAAGAGCATCCAGGCTATTTCCATGCTTTGTTTATATGGGGAAATGGTTTAAATAAAAGAATGATCTGAACTATTTCTGAATTAAGCCAAATATTTATCTTATGGCATTATTGATAGAAATTTTGTCATGTTCCTTGGAAGTCATGATATGTTTACGGGGATAGCAATTTTCTAGCCAAAACCTTACTCATGAAGTTCAGTTTTCTGACTTAAAAAATCATTGCTCTTTTTCTCCTGCTTTGCCATGCATACTTGGCATAAGCCTCCATGAGGCTGGGTCCAGATGAATGTATACAGTCTTTCTGCTATGACTGAATATAGGAACATGACATATATTGTTTTCTATTCTTCAACAGTTATCTGTCTGTCTACCATGTGCCAAACTTTGAGCAGGGTACTAGGATGCAGCAGTGACAATGGCACGGTCTCTGCCCTCTTGGGAGATGGAGTGATAGACCAAACCCTCTTCCCACAGTAGATCACTGTATGCCTTAGCCTTTCACTTTTACAGAATCATGCCACTCAGTTGTCACATTTAGTGGTATCAGCAAGTATTGAAAATGTTGGGATATATACAGGATAGTGTTGTGCTGAGTGATTGTGATGAGGAGAGGTCCTTAAGGAGGCTGGCAGGATGCTTAGCCATGTGGAGTCACTGAAATATTTAGCAAGTCGCACTATGTGCCCAGCACTCTGTTGGCTGTTGGGAAATCAATAATAAACAAGATAGAAATTATCTCTGTCCACTTTATGTAAATAAATTTCACATTTCAAATTACGACAGATGCAGTGAAGGTTTTGAATCTTCTTGCTCATGCATCTTATCACCAGAAGACGTCCAAGTACAAAGCCAAATTATAATTCCTTGGTTGCTCTAGGATCATGGAAATAGAGGATTAATGGGCAAATTCTGATCACTGACCAGCTGATGCTCTTTCTGCATCTTCATACACACTAAGGGCTTATCTTCTTGGCAGTCCTAATGTTTTATACATATATCTCTGTCACAACAGTTCTCATGATATTTTAATTGTTTCATCCCCGCCTTTAGCAACTCACACGGTGAGCGCTTTCAATATAACGATGAGTCTTTTTCATGTTAGATTCCCAGTGTTTGGTCCTAGATATATACATGACTTTAAGTAATGAATACATCCATCCATTCATTTATTGATTGAATGTGAAAGTGCTTATTTGTCTTTTAAGTTTTTCTCTTTGTTATTTAAAAATACTCCAAATAAAGTATTACTTTTTGGTATACATTGAAGGAAGATAGTAGCACTTATCTCATTATCTTACTGTGTAATCAGATGAGATCATGTATATGACATATTTTAACATTATTCCAAGTATTCATAGAAGATCTCAAGAAATGTTAGATATTGCTGACACTAAATAATACTACATTCTCAATCTAATGAGGAAAAGTTGGGCATATTTTTTAATTACTTCTTTTATATATAATCCAGACTGAGACCCTATATATAGGTGCTTGTATATTTGTCTATAGTCTTGTCATATTTGATCCTACCTTTTCCCAATTTTTTTTCTTTTAAGAAGAGAGATTGAAAAAATTCATGGTGTCTGCATGAAAACTAGATCAAAGATGTTCAATTTTGGAAGGAAATGTTAAAGTTATCCTTTGGGATATGTTCATATTATGAATGCATAGACAGAACTACAGAGAAAGTTAAAAATGTATTTAGGCTGTTTTGGGGAGGAATGAAGATATTGAGTAATACTTGAAGTGTTAAACGATATTTGTAGTAAATTCTTCCTGTCAGCGCTATAGGAATCAGCAATACACTGTGTTTGCCACCAGAAGGTGCTAGAGGGAAATGAAACCAGCTCCTCCTATGAGTGCTTTGTGTAGTACATTTTCCCCTTTACTCTTGCTGTTCTCTCTAGGTAATTTCCTATGCTCAGTGACAGGTTTTCATATGGTTTCAATATGAAATCTATGAAGTTTCAGGGATTTGGGCATCTGCAGAAACAAAAACAGATTCTTAATCTGTTTATTCACAAGGAACTAACTGGAAAAGTCTTTAGGAAAGTAATTGTATGAATTATTTGAGAACGTAACATTCATGTGATTGATAATGTTTTATATTTCTCTTTAAAAATTCTTCTTTCATATCAATTTTATGAATGAATTTTGTTTTATGCTAATTTAAATTCCACATCTTTCAAAGGTCAATTTATCCTGCGCTCAAAATATGATAGAACTGATAATGATATTGTTGAATGTATGATTCTAGAGTGCACTTTCTAATCTTGTAAGTAAATTCATTATCCTTGAGGACTTTGCTCTCTTCCAACTTCCCTCAATATAAAATTTTACGAGGTGTCATGTGTATTTTATTTGCATTGTACATTTCAAGACAGTTTAAGCATCTAGGAGATGCTGGTATATTAAAAAAAAAATCATCGAGGATTTCCCTTTTCTTTCCCATTCAACAACTACAACATGCTTCCCAGATTCCAAAATCCAGGGCTTGTTTTTATTACAGCTATAAAGGTGTAAGAAAACGTTGAAATAGTAAAAGGATAATAATATCCTGGGAACTATTTCTGTCTTTCAGTGCTAAAAGTCATCAGGCTATACAGATATTTTCTAAAGTCCTTTTGTAATATTAATGTAACTGATGAAAATTCATTCATTCATCATTTTAGCAAGAAAAATTATGAAATTTCTCTGAACGTTTTCTGTCTACATTTTCACTTAACATGGTTTTGGGGGGGAAATGCTTGCATTTGGGAGCCAGATAATTTCTCCAGGTTTTTTGTTTGTTTTTTAATCTCATGTGTTGAGTTAAAACAAGGCAATCTGAAGTGCAGTGCTGCAACTATACTGGTACGATAGGACTGAAGGCAGAGAAAGTAGAAGTTGCAGAGAGCTTGCCTGCAAACCACACAAAATTTGAAAAGAAAAGAAAAAAGAAAGAAGTCAAGTCTCCTGTACACAAATATCCTATTGTATTAGCTTCCCATTGCTGCTATAACGAAATAGCTACTGCAAACTAATGGCTTAAAATCCAAAAATATTTTATCTTACAATTCTGGAAGAATTGTAGAGGAATTCTAGAAGTCCAAAATGGGTCTCATTGAGGTAATATGAATGCATTTTTCCTGGTGTCTCTGGGAGAATTTCTTTCCGTGATTTTTTTCAGCTTCTAGAGGCTGTCCACAGTCCTTGACTTGTGCGTTCCTTCTGTCTTCAAAACCAGCAGTGGCTGATTGAGTCTCTCCCATCCTGTTTCACTCTGACTCTGACTCTTCTGCTTTACCTCCCACATTTAAAAGACGCTTGTGACTACGTGCGTCCAGGATAATCTCCCTACTTTAAAGTCAACTGATTAGCAACTTGAATTTCCCTTTTCCCATGTAATCTAACATATTCGTGGGTTCCAGGGATTAGAATGTGGACTTCTGTGGGGAGGGGATCATTTTTCTGCCTACCACATATCTTCTGTGCAGTTTTACAGAATTTAGAGGACCATGTATATAATTTGTATTTTGCATTTTTCACTATAGTTCTGGTTTGCATTTTGATACATCCACACTTTTTACTGTATTTATTTTCACAGCTATAGAATACTACATTGCAAGAATTTATTATAAACTACTTGCCTACTTACCTAAAGGCCATTTCACCTATTTATATTTATTGTGTGCCAATTATATGAGAGATATTCTGCAAAGAAATGTGGATTTAGCTATAAACAAGACAAAACCTCTGCCTTTGAGAAATTTATGAGCAAATGGAGAAGAAAGGAAAGTAAGGAATCACTTAAAAGATTATTAATTAAAATTCTGACCTAGCATGAAAATGAAGAATAGGATGCCATAAAAATGGGAAGGACATTCCTAATGTGGGGAATCAGGTATAATTTCATGTGACATTTAAGCTGGGACTGGAAGGATGGATGGATTTATATGCTTTAGGAAGTGCAGAGGAGTGTTTAAGGCAAAAAGAAGACCATAAGTAAAGACCACACATCAGGAAGCTCCTTGGCACATTGGAGGAATCTGAATAAGTCAGACTAGTCTCCTTGATGAGGACAAGAAAGGCTTAAGATAAAGATGGAAAGGTAGGCAGGGTCCAGATCATAAAGACTTAACATGCCAGGGTAAGAATATTGAACTTTGCTTTAAAGACAAAGGAAAGTTAATGACTACTTTTAAGCAAAGGAGAAACACAGTAGGGTTGCTTTCAAAATGATCCCTCTGGCTGCAACACTAGTCATGAATTAAGGGAATAGAAAGTAGAAGGGGTAATTGGGGACTGTGTTGAGAAATAAGTTTGTTAATGAAGTGGATAGTCAGAGTGGCAGGAATGACTGCGAGGTTGATTCCATTTACTAAAATAAGTACAGGCAGAGAAGAACCAGTTATAGTAGGAAGATTGAGTTCAGCCTTGGATATTGAGTTTGAGAGGCTTTTGAGTCATAAACACGGAGGTTCAGTGCAGAATGTAATAATTTGTTCAATGTCCGAGAGTTCATTCTGGGCTGGAGCTACATCTGTGGGAGTCTTTAGTCTATGGAAAGCAAAAATAGGCATAGCACTGAAGTAAAGAGGGGGAACAAAAGGGGTTGCTTCCTATTTCAGGCCTTAAGAAGAACAAATAACATTTTCCCCCAATAACATATTTTTGCATAAATATTTGACAATTTTTTGTATCATTTAGAAGTAATATTTGGTTTAAATAATATAGAAGGTATAAATATTTTAATTTTGAACTGAAGCTTACATGGCAAATAGGCAGACATTAGGGAAAGGCATTCCAAGGAGAGAGAACGGCATGAGTAAGGGCTAAGAGGCATGGAGAACATATATTGTTCAGCAGAGTTTGGAAGTGTCAATATGAGGAATGGGATAAGAAATTATGCTGAAGTATTTAGCCAGGGGCCTGGTTGTAATGGGTTTTGTTTGTCATGTAAGAAGAATTCAATATGCTTATACATAGCTAATATTTATTTAATACTATGGCACTGAGTTCTAAGAATTTCACATTTATTAAATCAACAAGTTTGTGAGGTAATTGCTGTCATTACTCTCATTTTATATCTTAGATCACTAAGGCATCGAGAAAGTAATTAACTTGCCCCAGTTACATAGCCATGGTGGGGCACCTAGGTGGCTCAGTCAGTTAAGCATCCAACTCTTGGTTTCAGCTCAGTCCATTATCTCAGAGTCCTGGGATCAAGCACCTTGTAACACTCAGCAGGTAGTCTGCTCAAGGAGTCTGCTCTCTCTCCCTCTCGATCTCCCTCCAACCCCTGCTAAAATAAATAAATAAATCTTTATATAGCTGAGGAGTTGTTGTGCTGGGACTCAAGTCCAGGGAGTCTGTGTTACATAGTGGACAACCACTTCTGCCCAGCATTCTTATAATTACTCTTTTTTGGGGAAACTGCTCCCTTATTCATTCTAATGAGGGCTGGCAATCATCTCCTTTCCCACTGCTTATCAGAGTTGGCAATGAACTCTGGTTGGCCTCATCAGTATCTTTCTTTAGGATTTTAAAAATTGGAAATAAAGGAGTAGAAATCCTGGCTCCTCTCGTAGCGGAGCTGGTAGAATGTGCACTCCAGATTGCAAATGACTGTCATTCCAGTTTTGTGGACATAGTGTAGTTCAAAAACCTGATACAGCAAGAAAAGCAGGGAAGAGACCTACTGAGTCTTTTGTAGTTTTTGTTTGTTTGATTTAGTGAGTCTTTTGAAGTTGTTTCGAATCAACCTGTGATTCATTCCACTGTGATGGGGGAAAGCATCCCCTTTCAGCAATTCAGTCATATGAATAAAAAAAATTCTTAAAGTTGTTCGATTTGGTTACTATGGCTTGTGAACAAAAATGTTTCATTACTTTTCAGCAGGCAGTGACATGAAGATTTGTGTTTAGGAAAGCTCACATTTGCAATAATATGGAAGGTGCAAGACTAGAGATAGAAGGAATATATTTAGACTATTTCTATAACCCAGGTAAGTTGATGAAAAAATGGACTAAAACATTATTAGCATTGAAGATAGAGGGGAAACAATTATATAGAGCTCATTAATTCAATTATATGTATTGAATTTTTTTATTAGATTGGGAAGGATAAGGGAGGTGGAGGAAATACCTAAGTTTTTAGCCTGAGTAGTGAGTTGGAAGTAGTAATGGCTTGAAGGTAGAGGAAACAGTGAGTCCAGTTTTGTAAATGATATCCAGAACCCACTTGTACATATTGATGTGCAGAGAGGTCTAGGCTTGATATATGTAGGTTTAGACAATTATCAATGTATTGGTCTTAGAATGCAGAATGTAATTATTGATCCTTACTAAAGCAGTTTTAGTGGCAAGAAAGGGATAGAAGTCTGATTTCATAATTGAAAATGAAGAGGAATTCTTTTTCCTAAACATGGAAGATTGAGTTCACGTGTTTCTTTTTATTTCCTCTGAAATCCCTCTAAAATGTTAGTGAAGACTAAAAACCTTCAAGGAAAAGAGATGGGGAAGAATATAAGTGAGATCTATGGAGAAAAAGGAACCCTTGTGCTCTGTTGGAAGGAATGTGATCTGGTACAGTCACTGTGGAAACAGTATGGAGTTTCCTCAAAGAGTTAAAAATAGAATTACCATATAACCCAGTAATTCTACTGGGTATTTCCCTGAAGAATATGAAAACACTAATTTAAAAAGATATATGTACCTCTATGTTCATTGCAACATTGTTTACAATGGTCAAATTATGGAATCAATCTACGTGTGTCCATTGATAGGCAAATGGATAAGAAAAAGGTGGTATAGATATACAATAGGACATTATATGCCGTAAAGAAGGATGATATCATGCCATTTTTGACAACATGGCTGGATCTAGAGGGTATTATGCTACGTGAGATAACTGAGACTGAGAAATAAAAATATCATATGATTTCACTCCGATGTGGAACCTAAAAAAAAAAAAAAGAATAAACAAAAAGCAGAATCAGGCCTATAAATATGGATAACAAACATGGTTGCCAGAGGGGAGGTAAGTGGAGGGATTGGCAAAATAGGTGAAAGGGAGTGGTAGATATAAACTTCCGGTTGTGGAATGAATGTCACAGGAATAAAAGGCACAGCATATGGGATATAGTCAATGATATTATAATAGCGTTGTATGGTGGCAGATTGTAGTTACACTGATGTGCGTAGCATAGCATAGAGTTGTCAAATGACTATGTTGTACACCTGAAACTAATGTAATATTGTCTACTATACTCAGATTAAAACATTCAAAAAAAAAAAAAGAAAAAGGGAAAAAAAGGTATTTCAAAAAATGCGTGGTATTGAAACGTTATCACTCACATCACTTATGGCCCAACATATCAAGGGAATAGATCAAGAATGAAGATAGCATGACATTCACAAATGAGGAGATCAAGTACATAAGAGAGGTGAAAATAATTGCCAGGAAAATAAAGTTGAAGACAAGGGTGATGCCTGCATACCAGGCTTGCACATCAACCAGTCTGAGTAGGAGTAGGAAGAGGAGGGCTCCAGAGAAGGTCTTTCAGAGGAAAGAAAAAGTTGAAATGATGGATTATCTATCCTGTGTGCTGTACCTCAGAGATTTATAGAAGGATTAGGAACATAGAAAACTATGCAGATTTTTAAAAGAGGCAATTAATTCCAAGAGAAACAAAACATTGTATTACAGAGTAAATGATTTTATGATGTGATACATGACCCAGCAGTAAACACAATTACTTAGTTACTATAATATAAACACTGAATATTGATTTCTATCCAAACTATAATTGGAGAAAGCGCATGAGGGAGTAAAATTTGGGCCAGGAGAGAATCATCCTCATCTTCCAAATAGGAATTCAAGAGATTGTTGAACTTTGAAATAGTAAATAGCATGGATGTTGTCTGTACATTTGAGATAAATTCTAGAAGAATGACTAGAAGAGTTAAAATAATTGCCTTTAAGGAACTGAACTCAGTGATGACATGGAGGACTGCAGTTCTTATTAAAATATTTCCAGTGGTATTTAATTTTTAAAAAGTTTGCATGTAATATTTTGAATATAAAATTATACTTATATAATACTAATTAAAAATTACAGAATGGGGCACTTGCATGGCTCAGTCGGTTAAGCATCTCACTCTTGATCTCAACTCAGTTCTCAATCTCAGGGTCATGAGTTCAAGCCCTGCATCAGGGTCCATGCTGGACGTGGACCCTGCTTAAAAAAAAAAAAAAAAATTTTAATTAAAAAAAAAAAAACTAGAGAATGGATGCTTGAGGAAGTAGGGACTGCACAGGTAGCTCAATGGTAGCTAGAATTAAGCTGTGCAGGTCAGATAAAAGAGAAGTGAGGAAACATTGCTGCATTTAGCATTGAGGGGAAGGATGATTTTAGTATGGAAAGGTATGAATTGGTGTGGTGTATGGGATACAGAGACTGAAATAGGAAAAAAGAAGAGTTTGAAAACAAAGCAAAAAATGAAAGAACCCACAACCCAAACTTTCCCAAGTAGTAAAGTTTGCGTTGATACCACTGAAAAGGATTGAGGTCACTGCAAATTTGTATTCTTTTTCTTTACCAGGGTTCCTGGTGACTTCTCCCCACTCCCCCACAAATTCAGTAGCTTACTCTGCACCATGTGCAGGAGTGATGAAGTTGGGCTGTATCAGTTGATGAAAATTTCCGGAAAAGGGTTATGGCCTTGAAATGGAATGAAGAACAGATGGGGAGAGATTTAAGGAGGGAGCTGGACATTAACTGAACTTGAGAGGAATTTGACTCAGTACATTCCTATACAGAGGGAGATTTGAGGAGAGGATCTTCTCAGTACTGCTGAAGGTGCCTCCATTGGTGAGTGATACCAGGCTGCAGACCTCAACATTGCATCCAAGTTGCTTGATTATTTTTGTGAAATACTCCCTGAACTTACATAGAATTCAGCACTTCCTGTCAGTACTAATACACATAGGTATGGTGATTATTGCTAACATTTACTGAGAGGTTACTGATGGTCCTGTTTTCATTGCTTTATGTGGATTGTCTCATGTAATCCTCACCACAGCTCTATGAGGTAAAAATTGTTTTCATCCCCATTTTACAAATAAGAAAAACCAGGCACGCAGGGTTTAATTGGCAAATGGTCAGCAAGCTAGAGAATGGAGGAGGTGATACTTGAATCTGAGTAGCCTGACTCCTTAGCCTGTGTGGTTAGTCATTATCTTCCATCAGCTATATCTACATTGTAGGTAGAAGGACAGCAAGTGCACAGGGCATGAAAGTTGAAAGAACATACCTGGGGAATTGAAAGTAATTATGTAGAGCTGGAACATAGGCTACATGGTGCACATATAAAAGATATATGTGACAGACTGGTAGAGAAAAATCTGTAGACATCAGAGAAACTAGTCCACAAAGAGCCTTGTTGTCACATTGAAGACCTTTAGGCTTTAACATGATGGCAAGAAGGATCAATTGAAAGATGTTAAGTGAGAAAATAATGATTGGATTTGTTTCAGAAAGGTTCTCTGACATTGTAGAAGATTGTTGGAAAGATCTGAAGAGGGGGTGCAGTGATGAGAAAAAGAGACTGACACTGATTGAAGTAAAGAGTGCCAGTAGGCACAGGAGGAGGGACTAAATATGAGTGACATAAGGTGACATAATCAGACTTAGTGGAAGATTGGAAGAGGGGAGAAAGAGTATGATTCCTTCATTTTTGTCTTGGGTAACTACGGTGGGTGAAACACCATTCATCTATATAAGAATACGAGGGAGAAGAGCATTTGGGAGACAAGGAGAATATCAGTTCAGTTTGAAATAAACCAACTCTGTGTAACCTAGGAAACTTCTAGATAGAAATGTGCACAAATGCTGTGAGGATGAAAGTAAGAATTTGTTGCAGAAAATCTAGCCACATCTGTCAACTTGATAGATTCTCTCTTTTTACATCCTGTCTTCCATGAACCAGTCATTTTTCTTTTCTCTGAATTCTTGTTGTTTTTTGTTGTTGTTGTTGTTGTTTTTCATTTTCGTACTTAGCTAGGTTCTGAGACCCAAATTCCAATATGTGTGTATAGAGGATTCTCTCACACCTCCCACAAGTAGTTCTTGGATACCAACAGGACACTAGCAAGGTGTCCAAGAATTCAACTCAATTCTAATTCTACTTACCCAGAGATAACATCAGATTCCACAGGTTAAGGGTTCAGTCCTACAAGACTGCCCCCTGACCCAGCCACCCCCCACACCCTGCCATCCCAACACACATACACACTTCAGATGCAAGAGCCCAGGCTGTTACCTGTACTTCTGATGTACTGGCTATAGACTAGACCCCCTCCTTAGACCTCAGAGACCAATTGAAATCCAGGTTGTTACTTCTTCTGACTGACTGGCTGCAAGTTAGAGGTTCCCATGACCTCCTTTTTGGGTTTGATTAATTTGTTAGAGCAGCTCACAGAATTCAGAGAAACATTTCACTTACTAGATAACTGGTTTATTATGATAAGATATAACTCAGGAACAGCCAGATGGCAGAGATGCGTAGGGCAAAATCTGAGGAAAAGGCCATGAAACTTTGTATGACCTCTCCAGGCATGCCATGCTCCCTCATTTCCATGTGTTTACCAACCTAGAACTGCTTCCTTTTAGGTTTTTATGGAGGCTTCATTGCATAGGCATGATTGATTAAATGATTGATCATTGATGATTGTTTCAAACTCCCTCTCTTCTCTGCAGAAGTCAGGGGGTGGGACTGAAAGTTCCAACCATCTAATCACATGGTTGGCTCCATTGACAAACACACCCCCTTTCTTAGGTGTTTTCCAAAAGTCTTCCCATTAACACATCACTTTCCATACTTAGGAAATTTCAAGGATTCGAGGAGCTGTGTGCCAGGCCTATGGGTGAAGACCAAATACATATGAGAAATGTATCTTTGGTCTTATGAATGAATACATTTCTCATAAATCACAATATTGCAATATGTTTTTTATTTTCATAATGAACCTGAAATCACAGGCCATGTCCATTTGTCCTTCTAATCCCCTAGATTCCATGTACATGCTACCCACATGGTAGTTTTTAAGGAAAATCTTGCTGATAGCTCAATCTATCATTTCTACATGAGAAATGCTTGACATGGAATGAAACTGAATTTTAAAGGATTGTCTGATGACCCTTATGGAAGTCAGAGTTACAGCAACTAAGTTTGAGGTTTTCAGTTTGCGTATTTGGATATAATTTTGCAGCCTGAGCAGATGATCTACAACCTGGCCTCAAAGATCTGTATGCAGTAAATTGTAAGATGTGCCTTATTTTATTTTTTTCTTTTTTTAACCTCCAAATGTGGAAGGGATGAGTCAGCCTATCCTGATTTTTAAACTGCCAGTTCCAGGGACACTGCACAACCCAAAGCCATGCCTCCAGCAAATTACTATTAAAAATATTCTCTGCTAGGCAGGGCCGCCTAATATGTCAAGCCTGGCCAGTTCATTTAAGTAAAAACAAACATCAGGAAGAAAAAAAAAAAAACAACAACAGAATTACTACTGAGGACAGTGATAAGGTTACTTCCTTCATTTCCCTTTGAAAATCCGGTGTCTCCTCCCTCTCCCCCGGCTAGCCTTGATGTTTTATAAGAGTCATATATAACTCATTTTACCAAGGACAAGAGGAAGTTGAATCAATTTGCTCTGTGAAAAAGCAAATAGTATGCAAATTGATGCATAAATGTTAGTGAGTATACTGTGCCTGTGCACTTGAATGGTATCATAAGCCTTCCTTTGCATGGATACTAAGAACATGACTGCAGGTATTTAGACACAACAGGATAAAGAAGGCATTTTAGACAAAATAAATGGAAAGTTATGCAAAATTTGATAGGGTCTTTTAAAGTCTTGAATAAGACTGTTGAAATCTATATTGAAAAGGAGTGCACTGGACATTTTTTATAATATCATTTTAATAATAACAGTGCTAGAAAATGATATTTACTTTGAATCCAAACAGTGTAACTATTCTTAAATAGGATTTGAATTTTAATACAATATGTGTAAAGAATATTATTAATAAATGAATTAACCTAAAGGAGCCTGCAGGTCATTCACAGTAGGAGCAAAACAATGGTTAGTGAATTTGAATGATATAAAGGTAAGAAAGAACATATGTTAATCCTGTAAACAGAAGATGCCCCCTAGCAGGAGTCCATTTTTGTCTTAGGTTGATTAAAGACTTACTTAGTATTTAGGGTGATTATTTTTCTTTTTAAAATTTTTCAATACTCAGTTTTCTGCATTATTAGAAATTATTTTATCATTATTATCAGAAAAACATATATTTCGATTTTGGAAAGACAGATCATAAAAACCTACTTCCTTACATGGGATTTTACTTTGAAGTTTGGTTTTTCATACCTGTCATTTGAATATGCTTTTGTAACTTCAAACACAACCATTCATAAAAAGAAGTGCTGTGTGCAATAAATGAGTGAATACCACTACTTAAGCTTAAAAGTGAAACAAAATCTTTAAACAGAATTACCAAAATCACAATAGAACATTTTGTAACACCACCATTCATAGGTTTGACTAGTACGCCTGTGTCCTTCTGATGTCTACGCTTCCATCTACTACCCGAAGACAGATTCTAAAATGCATGTACCAAGTTTGTTAGCAGTTCAGCCAACTTATGTCTTCTTGCAGTGTATCTTCATTACATTTTGCAAAGACAGTTAGGAAAATCTGTAATGGTTATAGTGACCACTATTACACTCTATATATCCAAGTAAACATTATTCTTGTCAAATGGATTAGAAGCTATTTCTTATTTGTTTAGTCTTACCAAATAGTCAAGTATTACAATCAATTTTCTCCCTCTGTAGGTCAACATATACACACGTCTACATGAGCAACAGATATGAAAACCCTTCCCGGAACCAGAAGCTGTTTTAGTTTTTTATTGCTATATAATAAATACCTCAAAACTTAATATCTTCACAAAAAATCATTTGCTCATGATTCTACAATCTATGTTGGGTTCAGCTGAATGGTTCTGCTGGTCTCGCTGGTAGGAACTAATGTGGATGCATCCAGTTAGATTGGGGGCTGGGGTCCACCGGACCCCTGAGACAACATAGCTTTTCTCTCTCCTATGTGATCTCAAGACCTACCTCTCCATGAGGTCCTGCTGGAGGAGGTAGATGGACCTCCTCTGTGTCATGTCAGAGTTCTCATGAGTGCAACAGTTCAAGCTTAGAACAGATTATAGTTAAAGCAAACACAGATGCACAGGGAGAGAATTCCAGTGAAGGCATAAATACTGGAACCTGTGGTTCATTGGGACCACCAATGCCATACTGTTTTAAAGAAACTAAATTCAAGACGTAGTGTGTATTCTCACAGATCTTAGGGGGCATTGTAGGTCACCATAGAATCTTAGCTCTTTCCCAAGAAAGTGGGGTGGACACAGTGCCATGGGTTAGGTGAATAAATGACATGATCAGGTAGGTCTCTTGGGTAATGATGTGGAAGATGGATTTCAGGAGAACAAGGCTACTGTCAAGGAGGTCAATTCAAAAGCAGTATAGTAATATTCAGGAAAGAAGTGATTTGAGCCTAAAATTAGGCTACTGTTTTTTTTTTCCCTCCTAAAATTTCCTTTAGCCTTCTTTTAACTCTGGGAGAGGGAGAAGAAATAAAGAAAAGGAGGGGGGGAGAAATTTAGTATGGTTCTGTGTGAGTTAGCACTATCCACTCAGATGATGGAGGCAGAGGGAACTTTTCGTTTTTAAAACGATCTGTTGACTTTGATGTTTCTTTGGATGTACAGGAAGAAATATATACTAGTCACATGGCTATGTGGGTTTGGAACAAGAGAGATCTAGAATGGTGATCTCTCAGGAGTTGTTAACTTAGGAGTTGTTAGCATTGAAATGGTTTTTTGAAGCCTTAGGAGAGCTCGAGCTCACCGAAGGAGGCTTTACAACAGTGCTTTTTAAGGAAGAGGGAGATATATCAGGATTCACTAGGCATCATGTGCAAACTCTACCTTCTAAAACTCCACCTTGCCTCCCAATATCACAGGGGTGGAGAAAGAAGCATGTATACTTAGAAAAAAACTCCCGGGTGCTTCTTTTATATGCCCTCTCTCCCAGGGAATGTGGGCATTGATATTGTTTTAAAAGCTCTCTGGGAGATTCTGAAATATGCTCAGGATTAAGAACTAAAGGCAAGTGAAGAGGAAAGAAGGGTGAGCATTCCATCTGGGGAAACAGAAGTCAAGGGAACAAGGCCAAACCTGATAATGTTATCTGCAGATGGCAGGGACAGCTAATGAATATTACGACTGTCTCAAATTTAAGGATAAGCTTTATATATGTAATTTCAGGGAAGGACTCATAGCCATTAATAGGGCTCTTCAGCTACTAGTAAACTCTCTGCCATGGATGAATATAACAGCCGCTATTTTTCTGATACAAGTGTTTCCAGTATTTCCCATTGATTTGATGATTGAGTCTGACCATTTTCTAGAAAGGTTCAAAGGTGTTTTCCTGTGTTTTTCTGTAGTTTTTCCTGTAGTTTCCTTTTGGGTGAAAGTCAGTTTCACTACCTCTCCTCAATTCTTCAGCTTTTGCCTTGCTAGCTCTTCTCTCTTCTCTTTCCTTGGTGTCCTGCCCCATCCTTCTTAATGTGGGCATCCTTAAAGAATATTTCCTGTCTTCAATTTATTTTTCCTCCCCAGGTACCTGAATGTGTGCTTCAACTTTAACTTCCTTCTGTTTGTTCTGTAGTGAGTCTCTCATGATAGGCAGCCTTGTCCACTTCTGGATGGATTCTGGATTCTACCAAACATTTAAAGAAAGAGTTAATACCTATTCTTCTCAAACTTTACCAAAAAACAGAAATGGAAGGAAAACTTCCAGACTCATTCTACCAGGCCAGCATTACCTTGATTCCAAAAACAGACAAAGACGCCACTAAAAAGGAGAATTATAGGCCAATATCCCTGATGCACTTGGATGTAAAAATTCTCAGCAAGATAGTAGCAAATCAAATTTAACAGTAAATCAAAAGAATCACTCACCACGATCAAGTGGGATTTATTCCTGTCTGCAAGGGTGGTTCAATATTCACAAATCAATCAACATGATACACCACATTAATGAAAGAATGGATGGCAAATCAGATTTAAACTGGTGATTATGGAATTCTTTTTTGGCTTTATTTAAAAATCTCTTCTAACATTAATCAATCTTGTCATCTCTTTTTACCTCTTTACCTTTTTAATTGATCAGTTAGTAGAGTGAAAAATGCCAAGTGTTGCTCCTTCTTCTTTAACTTCTCTGTACTTCAGTTCCTGATCTGCAAAATGGAGAGTTGCGGCATCTTCCTCACGAGGTCGTTGGGAAGGTTATAGAAGGGGTTAGCTGGAGAGCATCCTGTACCCTGGAGGCTCCTTAGTGAATGCTCTGTAAATAGTAGTTGCTATCACTGGTTCTTAATGACACACCTCCACTTTTCTCCAAGCTTATCAGCTTTTCTAAGTAAATTCACCAAAGTATAATTAGCAGAAGCTAGACCTAAAAGTGTGCAAGTGGGTGCACACACGGGCACACACACACATATCTTGATTTGGGTGATGGTTACACAAGCATGTACATATGCCTAAGTTTATTGAGGTTTAGACTTCAGATTTTTGCATTTTTTAGACATAATCATACCTCAATAAATTACTTGGGGAAAAAAGTATAATTGGAAGTAGAATAGCAAAGTGGTTAAGGTTGTAAGTTCTGAACTGGGTAGGTTAAAATCTTGACTTCACTAATTAACTGTGTGATTTGAGGCAAATCATTGGCCTCTGTATTTCAGTTTTCTCTTTCGTTAGATGTTGATAAAAATACCTGTCTGATAGGGTTGTTGTAAACATTACAGGGAGGGAAGTTAAAATAGTGCTTGACACATCTTACATAGCACAGAAATGTTAGCTTCTAATTGTGTTTTAATAAATTTTCTTAAAATAAGGGCATTGCACATTTGTAAATATGTATCCCTTCCTGTGTAATCCCATATCTTTACTTAGCACCTTTTCTTATGCAGAGAAAAAAAGGCTTTATACTTTTTTGTTACCTCTGTGTATGTCCAGCATTTAGCATGATGCTACATTTACTAAGAGCAAAATCAGCATTCATTGACTAAGTGGACATTGACTGGTAAGGTCATACCAGAGGGGAAAAAAAGAGAGTTTTTATTGGAAAAACTGATTAAATTGAGTATTCCTAACTAGTAGTGAAAATTGTATCTTACTGACTTAAACAAAATCCATCCAAAGCATAACTATTCCTTTAACAGCAAATTTAAAAATGATACAAAAATAAGTTTGTGAGAAGTAAACAGATTTTATTTTAACCTCAACTATTCTACTCAACCTTTCAGATCCCAGAAAATTACAGTAATAATAAATTGGAATAATGTCAGATGATGGAAAATTCAAATCCACATGGATAATTGTCTCTTATAAGTAGAGAGTGGCTATGGCTCTGGAGCTTTAAACATTAAATCTAAAAGACAAATGTCCTAGTGTTTTATAATGATTCACACAGTGACTTTTTTCACTATAATTTTAAATTGTTTAAGTCAAATTTTAATACAAGGTGTAAAATCTGATTTGACAATAATTTGTATTAGAATAATGTCATCAGTGCCTTAAAAGAAAATTTGTATCAATTTTAAGTTGATAGTACCCATATTGTAAATTAATAACATCTGTTCTTTCAGTTATACAATTAAACAAAAGATGCCGCTTTATTTCCAGTGTTTGGTTGGGAACTGATAATTAGCATTTATTGCCTACCAGTAATTTTTCAGTTTCTATTCTTGGTAGATTTTACATGTCTTCTCTTATTAAAACTTTTGCAGTATAGTTATTATCTCTCTGTAGACATGAGAAAAGTAACATTATAGCACTAAATTTAAAACTTAAATATGTGGGACACCTGGGTGGTGCTGTCGGTTAGGTGTCCAGCTCTTGATTTTGGCTCAGGTCATGATCTTAGGGTCATGCAGAGTCTGCTTGTCCCTCTCCCTCTGCTCCTCCCCCCACTTGCAAGCGCTCTCCCTCAAATAAATTAATAAATTAAATCTTTTGAAAAATAAAGCTTAAATATGCTTCATTGAATCTGTGCATTTTTCCTTTTTAACGTGGCATTTCTAATATGTAGAAAATAGATGCAGAGTATCAGAATGCTTTAAAGATTAAGAAAATAGCCATTTAGAAAGTGATAAGATGATATGTAGCAGAATAAAGGCCATTATAGAAGTCAAAAAACATACATCATTGTTTGGAAGAAACCTGATTTTGCCAAAAAAAAATCTACAGGAAAATATATATGCCCTATATTGGACTGAGGGTTATTCTTTTATAACTTTATTTTGAAATGATGTGTTAAATAGTTCAGTTTGAAAAAAACAGAATCACAATGGAATTAGAACCCATCGTACATTCATAAAGGCATATTTTCAATTAACGGAAGTATTTTGCTCATTGTACTATACTGCCAAATCCCATTCTCTAGTTAAGACCACATCTAGAGTACTGGATCCATTCATAGGGGATATTTTCTAAAAGATTAAATGGAAGGGTAAGAGGTCTTGAATGGTTTCCAGTGGGGGAAGCTGCTGTGATTGCCCTGGAAAAAGAAAGACTGCTAGTAGGCTTCAAGAAGGCAGAAGTAGAACCAATGGGTGAATAATGCCAGGAGGTGAATTATGGCTCCTGGAAGAGAAGCATCAACTCTTACTAGCACTATCCAACCATGATGCAAGCTGGTCTGCAAAGAAATGAACTCCCAAATACTGTGGATACTTCAGCAGGGTGATGTCATATCAGGGATGTGAGGACCAAGGATTCCTGCTTGGGAGAAAAAGACTGGAAGAATCCTGAGCAAATTTCTGGCCCTTAGTTTTTCAGATAAAAAGAAGTGCTCAGAAGTTTGGCAGGTGGATTGTATATTAGATTAAGAGAGTCCAAAAAAAAAAAAAAAAAGATAGTTAATGGGGAAAGTATCCTTCAAATGTCATTCCTCACTGGCTGTAAAGATTGGGACTATTATTGTTGATTTTAGAAATAACATTAACAAGATTCAATTGGCAGAGATAGTAAGAGAAAAGAAAGTGGGAAAGAAATGGAGAAATGGAACTAAACAGACCCTATCTAAAGTATGATAGACTTAGCAGTTTGGATTTTTTTTTCTCACCTACATCAATTTCTTCATTACTTTCCATTGTTATATGTATAATAATCTGAGGTTTGAGATGTAGGTTATTGTTATAAGCTATTAATTTCTATATATGTACATTCTAGACGTGTACTTTTAGCTTTTTGTACAGTTTTCAATTTTGTTTTTGCATTTTTACTACAGTTAGACAACCTTTATTTCAGTGGTTTTTATTCTCACCGCTAGCATTTCTTCCTTGTCAGGATCTGTTACATTTGACTCATTACTTAATCACCTAAAGCACATGTTGTAGTAGATAGTTTGAATTAATGAAAATGTCTTTCTCTTATCTTTCTATATGAATAAAAATTTGGCTAATTAGAAAATTATTGGTTGGTTATTAAAATTATAGGCATTGCCCAGGTTTTTTTAGGAATTTAGTTTTACAGACAAGCATGATGACAAATTACTGTCTTTCTTTTTTCATTGGTAACTAATTTTTTTATGACTTCATGCTTCTTGACATTAACTGATCTTTGTACAAAAGAATATCTTAAAAGTGTCTGGCTGTAAGCTCTTGTTTAATTAATTTGAATTTCTTTGTTAAGAACACAGTGGTCTCTTTTGATGTTCATATACAGCTTCATGAAGTTTTCTTTCATAATATCTGTTTATTCTTCAGTAAGTATTGAGAATCTTATTATTTTTCTGGTTTCCTCACTCATTACACCTAAAAATCTTTGATAGTGATCTTTTGTGCATCCTCTATATAAATTCACCTCCAGCATAATGTTTAGCTCTTTGCTTTTTTTCTATTTTGAGTTTTTCAAGTTTAACCTCTATGCTGTGGTTTTAACCATAGCATGAGTTGTGCTCTTAATTAAGTTGGTACAATTTTAGTATCCTTGCAGCCCTTCCTCACTGAACTAGTTTATTTCATCTTATTGCCTTTGCTAGAGCAACATAAACAGTACAACATTGTTACAAAATTAAGTGTATACCTCCCATGTGAACATAGCATTTCACTCCTAGGTATTTACCCAAAGACAAATGAAAGCATATATCTACCAAAACACTTAGACTCAAATATTCATAGGTACTTTAGTCAGAACTTCCAGACAGTGGAAACAGCCTAAATATGCATCAGCAAGTAAATGAATGAACAGAATGTGATATATCCATAAAATGGACTACTACTCAGCAATAAAAAGAAACAAATGGGAGTGCCCTTGTGATTCAGTCAGTTAAGGGTCAGACTCTTGATTTTTGCTCAGCTCGTGATCTCAGGGCTGTGAGATAAGCCTTGCATAGGGCTCTGGGCTCAGCAGGGAGTCTGCTTGAGATTCTCTGTCCCTTTCCCTCTGCCCCTTCCCTGCTTGTGCTCTCTCCCCTGTGTCTAAAATAAATAAATATATCTGAAAGAAAGAAAGAAAAAGAAAGAAAGAAAGAAAGAAAGAAAGAAAGAAAGAAAGAAAGAAAGAAAGAAGAAAGAAATAGCTAACACATACAACAATATAAATGGGTCAGAGAAATAGGCTGATTGAAGGAAGCCAGATACAAAAGAGCACATGCTATATAATTCCATTTATATGGAAGTTATTAAGGAGCTTTCAAATCTTATAAATAAGAAAAAATAAACCAGGGTGCAATAAAAATTGCAGAACACAAGAAAAGAAACATCATGCTGAAAATTAACATCATAACCATATCTTTGTACGTCATTTTCTATAGAAACTAAGAGTGTATTTTTAAAACACTAATCATCAGTGTAATATGAGAGTAGGAGGTGGAAAATTTAAGGAGAAATCCACTGAGATAAAAGGATAGCAGTATTTAATGACACATGTTGATGGATTGGCAGACTTAATATTATTAAGGTGTTTGTTGATTTTACTTACACTGATCTTTTGATCTATTGGTCCAAAAAAATCCCAGTAAAGACTCCAGCTGTTTTACTTAAGAAAGCAAACCACTTAGAATAGACAAAACATTCTTAAAGAGGTAAATACATCTATTTACTTACACTATATGATTTTAAGACCTGCTATAAAGCTACAGCTACTAAAACGGTGTGGTATGATGACAACAGATCTATAGATCAGTGGAAGGGAGTAGAGAATACAGTCATAGACCCACATATGGTGAATTGATTTTTGACAAATACGCTGAAGGCAATTGATGGGATAAGCAAAGGTTTTTCAACAAAGGGACCTCTAACAATTGTGCAGTTTTTGTTTTGCTTTGTTTTTTGTTTTAAAGAGAACCGATCTATTGCTCCCAGGCTGAAAACCCTCTTCTTTTCCTTCTTTTGTTTACCTTTTCCTGCTTGGGCTTTACACCCAAGTAGAATATGAAAGACTGGAGTAAAGGACAGATGGTAAAAGAAGATGGTGCAAGGATTCACATAATAAGAAAATGCCTATCTAGACCTTCAGTTTCTGAACACAGGACTCTAAGAATAAGTGAGAAGCCTCATGTATAGCAAAAGGGCTTCTCTATTTAATAAGTGAAAGTATATATAGGACACTGATTCTTTCTCTGCAATCTAATTTCAGGGAGCTTATAGAGAGTGGCACTTCCTAAGACTCTACATGTCTTTGCCATGCTTAGTTTCTGATTGTGGTGTGGAGTTGTTTTTTTCCCCCCAGTGTTTTTAATGATAAATTGATTTTTAGAAAGTAGGGGGAAGGTGTGTCACGAAAAAAATAATAATATTTGAAATATTTAAATATTTTATTTATTATCATAAATCATAATGGATTTTTGGATATATGAACTTAGAAGAGTGCAGTGGTTCTAATATAAGTCACAAGAATATCCTTTAGTGCTAGGTAATTCCATCATTCTGTATAAGACTTGCATCTCAAGGGATGAACGATAACTATATCTCTACATCTTGTTTTGGACAGTGACGTGTTAAATAAGTATGATGAGGAACTCTCTAATATAGCCATATATTATTTGAAAATTAATAATCTAGGATTAAAGTATTATCCTTTGGTTAAAAACTAGTGTTGCAGTAATTTTTCTGATTTCTGTCAAACAAGTTAGTAATTAAAACCAACACTTTGTTAGTGGTAGGTACTGTATCCTTCATTCTTTGTGAAACTGAGGCTGTCTCCTGCCCTCTTATTAATCCAGGAGGAGACTGGACCGCTTAGCCAGATGGAAATCATTGATTCCCATGAAAGCTGGAAATATCTGAGTCAGTTGGGTGGGTGAGAGAAAGACATGATGATAAAGGAGCAAAGAACAATTGATGGAATCAAGTGCCTAGGAGAAGACTGGGGATAAGCCCAGGAGCATAGATAAAATATATTGCCTTGGAAAGTGGAGCTGAGTGAAAGGATGTGTGCACATGAAGCCAGCCACATCTTTGAGTGGGGAGGAAGGAGATTGCAATATATTATCTCCAGTGATAATCTTCTCTAAATTAAAAAGGATGGTTGAATGTTGGTAAATACTCCTTGAATGAGTTGAAGGCACTGAGGGAAGGAGGAACACTGAGAAGATTTGAAGGTAGTAGGAAAGTTTGAGGTCGACTATGGAGGAGAAATGCGATCAAGAGTCCCTTAGGACTGAATCAAAGGCTTGCTGAGTAATAGTGAGGTCTCAGTGGAGTTACATGCATATTCTAAGTCAAACAGGATGGCATTGTAACCATTCTGGTAGTCTTTGACAGAGAAGAACAAAGAAAAATAAACTTCTAAAAAAAATGGGACAACGATGAACTTTCAAGTGTATTAGACAAGAAAGATCTTATGGGGAAATGGAATAAGGATCAGGACGGCCCTACTATGAAAACTTAGACTAGAAATCTATGCAGACCCTGCAAGATTAGCTAAAGATCTAAGGTCAAAATACAGGAAGTTAGCCTAGGATCCATTAGTCAATAGCAGTAGCCTGATTTCCAGTTGGCAAGTTGATACTAACAACAGTAAAATCGCAATTAAAAGAAAATCTATGACTGTAGTACAGCTTCTACCATTACTCTTATTTTTTTATGTTATGTTATGCTAGTCACTATATAGTACTTTATTAGTTTTTGATGTAGTGTTCCATGATGCATTGTTTGCATATAACACCCAGTGCACCATGCAATACGTGCCCTCCTTAATACCCATCACCGGGCTAACACATCCCCCACCCCGCCCCTCTGAAACCCTTAGTTTGTTTCCCAGAGTCCATAGTCTCTCATGATTTGTCTCCCCCTCTGATTTCCTCCCCTCCCTCATTTCCCTTCCTTCTCCTAATGTCCTCCATGCTATTCCTTATGTTCCACATATAAGTAAAACCATATGATAATTATCTTTCTCTGCTTGACTTATTTTACTTAGCATAATCTCCTCCAGTTCCATCCATGTCAGTGCAAATGGTGGATATTCATCCTTTCTGATGGCTGAGGAATATTCCATTGTATATATGGACCACATCTTCTTTATCCATTTGTCTGTTGAGGGGCATCTCGGCTCCTTCCACAGTTTGGCTGTTGTGGACATTGCTGCTGTGAACATTGGGGTGCATGTGCCCCTTCTTTTCACTATATCGGTATCTTTGCGGTAAATTCCTAGTAGTGCAATTGCTGGGTCCTACGGTAGCTCTATTTTTAACTTTTTGAGGAACCTGCATACTGTTTTCCAAAGTGGCTATACCAACTTGCATTCCCACCATCAGTATAAGAGAGTTCCCCTTTCTCCACATCCTCTCCAACATTTGTTGTTTCCTGTCTTGTTAATTTTTGCCATTCTAACTGGTGTAAGGTGGTATCTCAGTGTGGTTTTGATCTGAATTTCCCTGATGGTTAATTTGAACATTTTTTCATGTGTCTGTTAGCCATACTACCATTACTCTTAGTGAGATCTACTCTGCATATTTTACCTACATCAGACATTGACAAACATTATCTTACAGAACTAGATAGCATATATTTTTGGCTTTGTGGTCCATATTTTCTATCACAGCTGCTCAGATCTACCATCATTGCATGAACGCAGCCTTAGTCAATATGTAAATGTATTTACATGAAAACTGCAGGAGGTTTTCCAGAAACACTAGGAGATCCCCATCAGAAGTCAACACAAAGAAGTCTCAGTGTAAGCAATGATGTAAGTCCTTGTAAAAATAAACCTCCTAGCCTATTGGATGTTAAGTAGCTTTTTTCAGTCTATCTACAGGTACACATATCTCTGTGTGTGTTTCTGTGTGGATGTGTTTATGTGTACATTATATTACATACCTAATACTGTTTCAGGTCTTAAGAGAAATAAATAGAAATAAATAGTCTTCCAAGAAACGTCAGTCTGTTTGGCGAAGGAGATGGGGTGAAGAAGATTGGGGAAATAGAAATGATTATAAAATATCATGTACTTGGGCAATGAATTACTGCTTAAAAAAAAAAAAGTGACTAATGACTTTGAGTACAGAATGCCTGTATACCAAGCAGGAGGAAGATTTCTCTGCCTTTGGATTTGAAATTTGAGACAGTAGCCAACTGGGAACTCTTTTTCTCACATGCAGCATTTCAGTTACTCTTGTGCTTTGGAAAGACAAAATAATGACTCATTTTTCCAGGATTATTATTTCAACTGCTTAGTTCTGCTAAATGTCATATAGTCTGAATCATTATTAAAGGTTGGAAAAACCTAAAAATTAAATAGACACTTTTCGGACTCAGTTGCGCTTTGACAGGTATGGTAATCGTCTCCTAAAACATTGGATGCCTTGAAAATAGCATCTTGGTATATTTGATACGGACTCTTTTTTCTTCCTAAGTAAAAATCTTATTGAATTATAAAATGCATTTATGTGACAGTAGATTAAGTCTGCTGATTATATTTTTGAAGTTTTACCCAGAAAAATAAATACTAGTTGATAAATTCTATGTAGTGTTTGCCAGATTAAAACCATCAGTTTAAATTGTTAAACCTAATATTCTGAGAATAATCAGAAAGTAGCATATAAAAAATGAATGACAGTTTATAAACTTGTTTCATTTTGATATCATAGAACAATAAGTTAGAATGACCCAGCACTATCACTTCTTCCTAGTGATTCTTCAATGAAACACAATCTATGATACTTGATGGAAAAATCACAGCATCAGCCATTCATAGCCATGGTGGTATCTCTATGAAGCTGCCTGAGCAATTTGGTTGCCACATTCAATATACACATTCCATTTGTGTGTTGCTTTACTCATTGTCAAATTTAAGACATCCATAGTTACAGTTGACAAAAAAATTGAGTATCGAGCTTTCAAGATTGTAGATAAGATTCCAATTGTCCTTATAAATTAATTGTGATATTGGACTGTACTAGAAGCCATCCTGCGTTGCTGACAATGAACTCTTGATGCCACAAAGTAAAGTGGGAAAGATTCCTCCACTACAGTCTTACCTAGAACTATTGAAAAGAGATGTTATTCTTTAATGACGACAGGCATGATGAAGGAAAACCTGATATGAGCTACATTTCTAAAGAGAGTGGTTCTGACCCGACTGTGCTGATGGACATCTGATGAACAAAGAAGGGCATATAATTATAAACAGAAAAGGGCTGTTCCATTTCTAACAGTTTTGTTATTTTGAGGGATGTGTAAGGATCAGACTGGGAAGAGTTCACCCTGAGACTGGGTTTAACATTACATTTTTTTTTAATTATTAAAACTTAGGTGAAATCATGAAAGATAATGTAATCAGCTTTTGCAGATGATAGGGAGGGTGCACTGAAATGATAGATGAGAAAATTGGTGCACAGAGTTGACAGATTGCATCAATTTATGGGATTAATTTTAATCATACATATTTATTCTAAAGATCAATTTGGACAATTTTAAGAGAGTGGAGGCAAAGCTTGCTAGCAAATGATGCTTTTTAAAAAGTTTAAGCTGGGGCTTTTTATGTGACTGTAAGGTTAATATAAGCCACTCGTGTGAAGAAGCTGCTAAAAGAAACCGTAGACACAATAGAAACACAGTAAAGATCAAAAGAAGTCACGGACACATCACACTCCATGATACTTAGGCTGCATCCAAAGAGTTGTACTGTCATCTGTGGACCATGTTTTAAGAGAATACTTGATAAACCGAGTTGGTCAAAAGGAGGCTGATCATTGCTTTTCAGATATTCGTATTGCCAGTGGAACAGATGCTAGAATTATTTTCTTTCAAATAAAAGCTTTAAGGAGCCAACCTGATTCTCCTGGGAAGTCATGGACCCCTGCAAATCAAGAAATATAGTAAAGCGGATTCTATGGCTTGGTATAAATTAAATGGAATAGCTTCTATTTTCCTCTTAAAAGTCAAAGTTGCCATGATTATTTTGTTATAGATGAAAGTTTTGAGAAGGTAAAAAGAAAGACAGCTCTGGGTAAGGATTGAGATGAGTATTCTTAGTGAGTTTTCTGCGCCTACTAAAGCATATTGTGGGGACCTCAGGTCTCCAGTTAAAGACTGAAGTGGATTTAAAGTATTGTGATATACAGTGGCAAGTGGTAGAATAGCATATCACGAGGGATACCGTTAGCATTAAAAAGAGGACAGAAATAGTTTCATGTGGACTTTATCCCAAATCAGGCAAACAAATAAAAAAGGCAAAGCACAAAACTCAACAAGAGATGATAGTATATCCACTTTGAAGGTTTTCACAAACTAATAGGATTACAGTTTTTTATGTTACACTTCACTAAGAATTGAAAACAAAGGTGCTTCTAACTTGCTTAGTGATTCCTATAATCTCAAGAGTACTTCTAAGAATTGTCTAGAATTCTCTTTTTTGTTGTTGTTGTTTGTTTTACTGTTGATGGGTAAAGAGTTCTGTCTTGTGTAGTTTCACAGTAGGTCTTCGTTTGAACAAATTGATCCTGTTATTTCTTTAGAGTCTATTAAGCATATGAAAGTTTAGTTTGGTGTGGGGTGGGGGCAAAGTAGACAGGACACTTGATAACAAAACAGACAAAAAAGATGACTAGTGTGTTGCACCCTTATAAGCCTCTCTACTTCAAAAATACCAGTCTTGTACAGGGCTATCTTTGAAAGGATTCTTTTTCTCCCCCTCTCAAATCCAAATCCACCCCTGTGTAGACACACACACAGATACATACATACTTTCCTTTCATAATCCAGAAATGTTATACGAATCTGAGAATACATGTTGTATTATTAAATCATGCAGTACAAATAACACATTGTTTAGGTTTTTTTTTTCCTCTCACAACTAGTTTATAGTTAGTTCTGTGACATTAACACATTGCAGTTATTCTTAGTTTGTTATTAAAGAAAATATTGGAAATATTAGATATCTTCAGGGAAATTTTTTTTAAAACATATTACCAGATGGGTGAACATTTATCCTTTCCAAGAATATAAAATTTGTGACTCATTTTTATCTTTGGTTTTCCACTGTAAAGAATGGGTGTCAGCTTCCTATGTAATTTTGATTTGTTTATCCAGCAGTTTTGTTTGTCCGTGCAGTTTTCTGTGCGCCAATTGCGGTCAATATTTGGTTTCCATAAAAGGTATGAGTTTTCTTTGAGGCTATCTTTTCTTGCCATTGCCAAACCCACAACTGATGCACCATTACTTTGACTTTTGTTCTTAATTTAAACTTGGCGTGGATCCTCTCTTTGGTGTAAAACATGAAACAAACTCCATTTTGACATGGAATCGGGGGAGGAAATTATTTCCCTGACATTCTCTAAAGGAATATATAGACAGAATTTTTGCATTGCTGTTCTAGGGACAGAACTGCTACCTGAATGTGCCGTTATCCACAAGTTCAGGGCTGGCATGGCTATTAAGAAAAGAAATCTAGGCAAGGGCCCATTTTTCTTAGTTTTTAGGTAAAAGCAGATAAATGTTCATCAAAAATGTCTCCGTTTAATGGAATGCAGAGCAATCCAGGAGAAACACTACCCTTAAGCCCAATGGCTTTACACTGCTGCAGTTCTACGGAACTGAGCCAGGACTGGATAGGACTTAGATACAGGCTGCCTGAGTTTGAATCCTGATTCTCCCACTTAGATACCTAGACAAGTTATTTAAGCTTTTGTTTTCTGAGTCTTTGTTTTCTGAACTGTAAAATGAGGTATCAAGTTTTGACGTCATGGAACTTTGTAAGGATTAAATATGTTAAGTGACTTAATACAGTGATTGACACAAAGTAGTATTCTGCTCTTCCTTGTCTTTCAAAATTGAATGTATGAGTTCCATTCCTTTTTGGCAAGACTTGGGATTAGGGTCTTTAAAGAGTTAGTTTTTGTTATTCTGGCTTCATTACCCCCCTTCAACTTGCTAACTCATTGACATGGTCTTACACTTCTTATACAGCAAATGGAATGGTAACCCTGTGACTTGAAGGTGCTAATACACCTTTAAGATGCGAAAGTTTCAATTATGTTTTATGAATAATTTAGATTTTGTAAACTCAATTCATCCATATCTTGGAGAATTTTCAAGCTGTTTTCTGTTAAGAGCTATGGTGAAGCTACAAATTGAAAACACATAGAAATAGTAAAAAAAAGAATTCCTATCAACCTTTACCTGTCATATCAATCCATTTATTCATATTTATTGAGTGTCTAGAACCTACGGAGTGGAAAAAACTACTTATCATTTTCATGAGCTCCCTGCCTTGTACATTGTAGGCACCTAATAAAAATTTTTTCAACTGAAGTTTATGACCAAGCTTTTCACAGTAAAGGTTCCTTTTAAAATAGTCTCAAAATCTCTTCTTTTTAAAGTAGATAACCAGTCAGAAGTGGAGAAGTAGCAATTGCTGAGCTTAGCAGTAGCCAAAAGCAGACTTCATCCCTAAGTCTAATGACAGCTTCTTGGATGCAGCTCATGTGCGTTTCTTCTGTCTCTCTTTTTAAAGACAATCCCTAGGTCTGGATCTACTGCTGATTTTGCAATTTTTACCAGTTAGGTCATATTGAGAATGACGATAGCATTAAAAATGAAGTGTTGCGTTCTTTTTTATCCTTTGCCACAGTTTAGTAAAAGGAAGAGAGAAGGGGAGATCCATTGGCATTGTTCTATCACACCAAACTCATTGCTTTTTAAGAAATGGCACCAACATTGTATGCATTATATAAAAAATTCTTGTCTAAAGCATAATTGTTTTACAGATGGGGTGCCTGGCTGGCTCGGTCGGCAGAGCATGCAACCCTGGATCTCAGGGTTGTGAGTTGAAGCACCACATTGGATGTGGAGACTACTTAAAACATATGTTTTACTGATGAAGATAATTAGTGCTTATTAAGCTAATAATGCATTGAATTATATTTAAAGAAGAATTGAATAAAATGTTTTGCCATTCTAGTCATGGTTCACTAACAATGATCTGAATTTCTTCGCATTGATCAGACTGTCATATTTAGTGCCATTAAATTTCACATAATTAACTGTGATTTTGAATTTTGGTTATTTGATTTGAAATTTTTGATACATGGAAAAAATAAGAAAAAAAAGTCTGTGTTTCAGAAACAATAATTTTAGGTTCATCACTGAAATTATTTAATAAATACTTCTGAATGAGCTCTCCAGAGGCATCTCATAGGCCTTTCATCATTCAGTATCACCAAAACTTTCTGTCTGCTTTATCCATTTCAAGCTCCTATTTTAGCCATTTGCTAAAAGGTTCTTCACCTCCTCAAGTTGATATCGACACAAAGCATTAGGAATACCAAAGCCCCCAGTCACATGGAATCAGTGTCATATAAATCAATTGAATTATCCATTGGCCTAATTTCCCATTTGTGCTCACATGGGAAAGGGATAGCAACATATGTGAAAGTGCTTTTAAAGCTGTACCCCAATACAAGCTATGGCTATTTTCATTTCCCCACATTGGACTGTTACAATGACCTTCATTGCTCCTAAAGGACTACCTTACCTAGTCTAGTCTTTTTCTTCCATGGTCTCAAATCATAGCACGCCGTTGTAGCTCGTAATTCCTGTATAGCCCAGACTTTGAGGTTAATTAATTATCTAATTCTTACCCACTAAATCTTGGACAGCTGCAGAAAGCAGGTTTCTAAATCACAGTTTCTTGTTTCTTGCTGCTACTAAAACAGGCAGGAAGGCAACCCTGTTGACTAGTATCAGTGAGGTTTTGTGAAATCCTTGGAAAATGTTAATGCTCATTTTGGCTATGCTTCCAATGAACTAACTGCTAATGTGAAACTTTGCCTGAATTGCTCATGAGACCAACGATTGTATGAGGTTTTTTCCCCTTGCTTTGGAGAGAAGTGGTGCTAGAGTCATGCTCCTTATGATTCTGTTATTTTGCTCCTAATTTTGCACTAAACCCAAAGACATGGTCAGATAATGATTATCGAAAAAACACAAACAATTCCTATAATTGTTGGCACTAATAGAGAATCTTTTAACAGGAGATTGAAATATGATACATGAATGATTTTTATCAATGTCAGGGCAAGTTTCTTTTCTCAGTTAAAAAACAAAAATCTTATAATGTAATTTTCCATCATTTCTCAGTTGTGAAGAGAATAGGTAGAACTTATCATATAGATGTGAATATCACCATCTTGATGTTTTTAAGTCTCTTCCCTTTTTCCTGAAAATTATGCTATTCACCAAGTCCTTTTTTTCCCTAACAGACTATTCCTGACATTGATATTGATCTCTTGTAGCACAATTCATAATCTCTAGTTTATATTTTACTAATAAGCCTCCTCTAAGATATAAATGAAATGTATGACTTTAATTTACTATTACAGATATTTTAACCCCTTTGCTCATTCATACCTACTATGTACCAACTATGTGCTAAGCATGTGAAGGGCACAAAGCCCTCTGCTTGTATCTGCTGGCAGTTACAATCTCCTTTTTGAGAAACTATTGGATGATAAGCTTTAATGGGTTGAAATAGTATGTCAAATTTGAAAGTATTTTAAATATTTAAAAATAAAAAAACATTTAAAAAATCTTTACATGTTTATAGGAAAGCATAAGAAAAAGTCTAAAAGACTTAGAATGGGCTTTGGAACAGAAATATCAACTTTTGAACTTTAGTATGGTTACTTAACAGGTACAAATCATACTTTTTGCATTCTTTTTTGTTCTCTCTGAAATAGAGAGATAATGAAAGCATCATTCTCATGATGGTGTGTGAGGACTATGTGAAATAATATGCAAGAAGTCTACCAGCAAGTAGATTCTTAATGCATTGTGCTTTTTATTATTCATGTTATTAAAAACAATAGTTTATGGAAATTAAATAAAGTTATAAAAATTTGGAAACTGAAAGATAGAATCATCTTTCACAATGTTGGTTCAGATGGTTTTTGAAGTTTATTAATATCAGGCTTATTTAACTGTCAAATTTATTTTTAATATTTCAGTTCTCTCTCTTATCTCCAGGAAGCATGTATTTTTATTTTTTCACCCAGTATGTTGTCCTACTTGTTATTCTGGACATGAGAATAAAGGAGTGGTTGGAAATGTCTAGATTATCTTGGCCATTCTCTTGTTACACTTAGTGATGTCAGTAAAACAAGCTTCTTCAGGAGCTGTGTAGTTTATAAGTCTGGAATGTCATATAAAAAAGAAATATCCATAACTCTATATTTTATGGCTGAAGATTTAGATTCTTGGTTGGCTTTATTTTGGGACAGTATTTTGGTAATGGTTTAAAATTGATATTCTGCATTATTCTTACTATATTGTATTATTCTTATTTTCTCGTTTGAAAGTAAAGCGTTCCTAATAACTAAAATGTAGATGTACTTTGGACGTCTATGAGATACATGATATCCACAGATTCTCCCCATCTATATTTCGTTTAGCTAGGCTATTTATTTAACTGTTCCCTGGCATTTGAAAAAATACATATATTTGGGAGAATTGCCTCCTTCCTGAAAAGACGCTTCTTAGTCATTCAACTTCCTTGAGACTCCTAACCTCACTTGTAGTATAAGATTTTAGTTACTACTTCCGTGAAGAAGACTTTGCAGTTTTCGAGTTATTCAGCTTTCATCTTTTACCTCTATCAGGTGACTTTCGTAAGTTTATGCAGCAGGAGCGAATTCATGAAGTCAGAGCTCTATTTCTTGTCCATGTTAAATATTGTCTGAGGCTCCCCTTCATCCTGGGACTCATGCTGAGAAGCTACCGTGATCTGGGCCATGCCAAGATCATGACAGATTCATAAAGGGAGATTGTGAGGCTGCCTGCGGGCTCTTACAGCTTCTGCTCCCAGGAGGCATGTGTTTCATTTCTCTTCCCCTCACACTTTATTAGCCAAAATCAGGCGCATGGCCAAACCTGAAGACAATGAGATGCAAAGTATAATCTTCCTGTAGGAATGGGCCTGGTGGGTTGGTAGTTGGTAGGGAGGGGTGTGTGGCGGCAGCTAGAATGGTTAAACAGAATTACAGTCTACCACGCTACCTTAATGTTGCTATCTTTACACAGCTTGAAATGCACCTTTCTCTCTCCAATTCAAAACCATTTGTTTCTTAAACATATATTGAACACTGACTGCTACCTGTTCTCTATGATAATTGTATAGACTTTAATATGAAGAATCATACATTGAAAGAAAAACCTATTGACATTCTTAGCTCTTAGTCTCTCTGTTATTTCTATACATATTGAATAATTTTCATGTTTTCCTTGAAACTTTCTTCTCATTCACCTTTTATGATGCCAAATTTCAAATGACTTGGACTTTTTAAGTAAGAGAGATAGGATTGGAATTCTACCTCTTGATTTATTAGCTATGTGATCTTGGTCGAGTTTTTTATTGTCTCTGAACTTCAGTTTCCTGAACAGTAAAGTGGAGATATTAGAACCTTTGGGATTAAATTACACACAAAATATTAATCCCTTGGTGCAATGTGTGATGCGTTACAAACCCCGTACAAGTCGTATCTTGTGTCACTGCCATCAGAACCCTGTAAGACTTCTGATTTTACTCAGAATTGAAACAGAAGTCCTCTCTTGTTTTTCAGACTCCAAAACAACCTGGCTCCATTGCTCTCTCCCTTATTACTTTGCTCCAGATATCTTGGACTTCTCGATAACCCAAAACACACAAAGCACACTCCAGGCTTGGTGCCTTTGACACAGCTGTTCCCACTGGAATGTTCTTTTTGTTCAATATCTACGAAGTTTATCTCATCATTTTATTCTGCTTAAATGCCATCTCCTTAGAGAGGACTGTGACTGCTCAGTGTAAGATATCAATCCTTCTATCACTCTGTTCTCTCACCTTGACATATTTGACTATTTTGATTTCTCATCACTTTGACATTCATATGTATTTGTTTACTGGCTTACAATTTTTTCCTCCTTCTAAAATTTAAACTTCATAGAAATAGAGGCTGTTTTTTTTTTTTCTTCTTACTGTTCACTCTAGCACCTGCAATGGTACCTCGCCCATACTAGGTGCTTAATTAATGACGAGTAAAAAAATATATCTTATAATCATCACTCAAGAGAATATATAATAAGACTGACCAGAGGGAAAAAAGATAGGGGCTCCATATCTTCTGTTTATGACTGTATACACAAAAATTGGCCTAGAAAAGATGATTGAGACATAATAAGTGAATGTGTATATTTATGTTCCAAGTCACTAACCAATTAAATGCAGCCTAAATAGTTAGAAATTGCTGGCAACTTCTTTATAAAGAACTATAAAACATAAATGATTATAATACTTCCTAAAAGGATTTATTTTACATGTTCTATCCTATAGATAGAAACTGATTTATTTGAAATGTAAGCTACACTTAAGCAGATGAGCTAATGAGAGAAGTAAAATTGCCCTTTTTCTTGGAAAACAGATGAGAGAAAAAAATCAACAGTATTTTGAATTCAGAGCAAAAAACTCAATAATAAAGTTAACTTTATGATATTTGAAAAGTTTAATAATCTAAGATTTTCTATTTACTAAGCTAAGATTTTTCATTTAAGCCAAAGCATCATTTCAACATATCATCGATATAAAAATTGCTAATGATGTAATTTATATTTTTAATAATAACTCTTTGAAATCCGATGTGTATTTATGCTTACCACATATCTCAATTTGGATTGACCACATCTCATGTGATCAGTTGCCACTTGCAGCTGGCAGCTACCATGTTGCATATCACAGTTCCAATCTAACCTGCCATACTAATAAATAGGATGATTTATAGGATGGCACGTTTAATCTACTACTCTCTTGTTTGTTTGTTTGTTTTTGAAGTTTAGTAGGCAAAAATAATGTGTCATCATTTTTAATTTCCATTTTTGATTAGTAGGAAGATTTGTCATAAGTATAGTTATTAAGACCCATCTATGTACTGGGATTATTGTAGTTGCTTTATGAATGTTCTCTAGCTCTTTACAAAAAAATGAAATGTTCTAAAAGGAACATGGGTCCCAGAAAGGTTACAGAATTTGCCTAAATTCACACAGCTTAAAATGGTGGAGCTGGGATTCAATTTCCGAACTATCTTAGTTTTTTATTTTTTAAAGATTGATTGATGGATTGATTTAGAAAGAGAAACAGAGTGTGGGTGCATGCACACCTGAGCAACCAGAAAGGAGTAAAGGGAGAGAATCTTCAAGCCAACTCACTGCTGAGCATGGGGCTACCCCTGTGGGGCTCAATCTCAAGACTCAAGAGAATCATGACCTGGGGGCGCCTGGGTGGCACGGCGGTTAAGTGTCTTTCTTCGGCTCAGGGCGTGATCCTGGCGTTATGGGATCTAGCCCCACGTCAGGCTCCTCCGCTGTGAGCCTGCTTCTTCCTCTCCCACTCCCCCTGCCTGTGTTCCCTCTCTCGCTGGCTGTCTCTCTCTCTGTCGAATAAATAAATAAAATCTTTTAAAAAAAAATGTTTATAAAAAAAAAAAAGAGAATCATGACCTGAACCAAAACCAAGAGTTGAAGGCTTAACCGATTGAGTCACCCAGACACCCCAAGAACTATCTTACTTTTTGACCAATTTAGGTATGTGTATAGGTCCAGTGTTTTTGAGACTCTAGGGATCTATAAATTGAATTTAATTTGATAGGTAATGAAACTATGTTAACTGAAATAAATGTGAGGCTCTAAATATGGTTCTCTGACTCTTGCAGGACCTCTTTTTTCATAGTAAAGTTTTTGGTCTGCCTAGTACTGCTGTTTTTCTGGATTCTGAAGCTCGGTTGCATAATTTCTGCTTAAAGTTATGCTTCCGTATGCAGTGGGTTTCTGCATGTAGCAGATACCCAAAGAGCAAATTGAATATAATACATATATTAATGTTTATTTGTTTCCTTCCCAGGATCAGTTAGAAGTCCAAGGGAACTGGAACCTTTTTAATGGTGATTTGAACAGCCTAGACTTTTGAACACTGTGAACATCAGAAGGTCTCTGGTGTAGAATATGTTCGATATTTTGAATCTCGATTAGAACCAATATTAAATCCAGATATGGCAGGAAATACCCATGTGTATGAGGAAAGCGGTGTCTTTTAAGTCCTGAGTAAAAAAACAAAAAAACAAACAAAAAAAACCCCTTTTGAATCTTACTCCAAAATAATTTTCCTTTTGTCAGGATTTTAGTTACACATTCAGGTGGAGATAATTTTTATGCTGAGGAAATATCTTGGCCTTGGTCCCACGGTCGTGAATGAAGTAGGAGTGGGCATATGGATTTCTGGGGAACCACAGAGCAGCATGCAAGTTTTGCTTTGGAGACAGGGTTTCTTGCCCTAAATGTGAATTTCAAAGTAATATGTTAGTCTCCATTAGCATCTCTAAGCCTTCACTGTTGCTTTTGGCTATTGTTTAGTGTCACTTGTGTTAGCAGCAGTTAGTTTGAAAAGGCATCAGTAGTCTTGTTTTTAATATTGCTTGAGCTGTCAGTAAGTGGAACTTCAAAGGCATCATTATGAAGAATTTCATTGAAAATGAACTCCATCTTGGATGAAATTCTTGGTAAAAGCAAAAGAAACATTATCAATCATATAAGGTTTATTTTGTGACTTTTTTTTAGTGTTGCCTTTAGGTTGGACTTAATATAGCATGAGTCTAGGACAACATGGAGCATACAGAGACAGTGAGAAAGGTAGATGATCACAGCACTGGGCCAGTAGAGTGCCAAAACTTGATCAAGCTCAAGTGTGATTGAAGCAACTGTGAGTACTAGGAGGTAGGACTGTAATTAGTTCAGAGCGATAGGGTTTTCCCAGAGAACTGCACTTGTCGGAAAGGAATTATGTAATGTTAAGCGCTAATCTCTACAAAAGCAGAAGAAAACACACCCTACTACTGCTGGCTATCTGACTGAGGTCTCTCTTTTTTTTTTTTTTAAAGATTTTATTTATTTGACAGAGAAAGATGATGAGGTTGGGGAATATACATGAGGTTCAGTGGGGTGGGGTCCGGAGCCGACGACTGAGAAAGAATTCTTGAGACGTCTTTGGTGCAAATGGTGGTTTATTAAAGCTTGGGGACAGGACCCGTGGGCAGAAAGAGCTGCTGCCCCAGGGTTGCGAGGAATGGCCCATTATATACCCTCAAGTTGGGAGGGGGTTAGGGATAGCGTAAGTCTCTAAGGAATTTTGGAAGCAAGGTCTCCAGGACCTTGAGGGGGCTAGCTACTGTTGGGAAAGGGTCATTTATTACTGTCTAATAAAACCTTAGTCATGAGACCCTTCAGATGTATATCGGTGGGCCATATGCTTGGGGATGATTGCCAACACGTATCTTGGGGGGTTAGAGATAAAGGAAGTTTCCAAAGCAATTTTTATACGTTAAAGTAGACTTACAGGATCTTGGTGGAGGGGAGGGGGTCAGGCTAGGACTGCCTTTTGCCCTTAGCAAAGTATTAACATCGAGAGGCAGCTGAGTTCCTAGAGGAATGTCACCATGTCCGTTTCAAGGACTTGTCAATGGGCTGTAGGTAGTAAGGACTGTTTCTTGCCCTTTAGGGCAGCCAGGAGTGCCTGAGGAATGTTGCATACATCCCTTGGGGGGGGGGGTTGCAGGGTGTCAGCTTCTGCTTTGTCCTCAGCTTGCCTTACATTCCCTCATCAAAGAGAGAGCACAAGTAGGCAGAGAGGCAGACAGAGGGATAGGAAGAAGCCGACTCTCCGCTGAGCAGGGAGTCTGACATGGGGCTTGATCCCAGGGCCCTGGGATCATGACCTGAGTCGAAGGCAACCGCTTAACCGACTGAGCCACCTAGGCACCCCATCTCTGACTGAGGTCTTAAGCTTACCCCAGGCATCTAAAATTGCTAGTCCCATCTCTGGAAGGGGTCCAATTATTTGAGCACATCAGCAGAAAGTACAGGTATACAGCTGGTGGCAGGTACTTGCCTGTGTAGGGTGAAGATGGGGTACATATTAGAAGCAAAGTGCTCTTCCACAAACAGTGCATTACATAAAGTAGAGGGGTTCCTGGGTGCCCATCATTAAATGCATTTCAAAGTACAGTCCTTGTCCCAGAATGGTTTAAAAACTTAGGTATGGTAATGAATCAGGGAAACATGATGGGAAATAGGGCTGTAGCCCATTTCTGTTTATAGACTGCAATAGGGAAGACTAGGAAACTAGTCTATGCATCTTCCAATGCATAGATATTGGGTAGTGAAGGAAAATATGGGCAATTTAGGACCTCTATGATAGGAAGAGCACTGTATCTTGGCAGTGGACCATGGGACCATAGGAAAGTATGGTAAGGTGCTGAAAATCTGAGCCAAGATTGACCCAGGCACAGAACCTGCATATCAGAGCTAACAGTGAATCCTGCTAATTGGTTACTATGAACCTAAAGTATACATTGGTTCTATGCTAGACCCAGTAGAGAGACAGAAGGTGTGTCTATAGATCACTCCCTAAGGTTGCTCCTCAAGACAATGTGAAGAAGAAAAATAATTTACCAATTAAAAAAAAATAGCCCATCAGATTATATTAGTACAGTGCCTGACGTGGACACATTCAGCCTTCCTTTCTTTACTATTCTGGTTTCTTTTTATTTTTTTTTTATTTTTTTTTTTATAATTAATTTTATTTTATTATATTATGTTAATCACCATACAGTACATCCCCTGATTCTGATGTAAAGTTTGATGCTTCATTAGTTGCGTATAACACCCAGTGCACCATGCAATACGTGCCCTCCTTACTACCCATCACCAGTCTATCCCATTCCCCCACCCCCTCCCCTCTGAAGTCTTCAGTTTGTTTCTCATAGTCCATAGTCTCTCATGTTTCATTCCCCCTTCTGATTACCCCCCTTTTCTTTATCCCTTTCTTCCCCTACCGATCATCCTAGTTCTTATGTTCCATAGATGAGAGAAATCATATGATAATTGTCTTTCTCTGCTTGACTTATTTCACTTAGCATTATCTCCTCCAGTGCCGTCCATGTTGCAGCAAATGTTGAGAATTCGTTCTTTCTGATAGCTGAGTAATATTCCATTGTATATATGGACCACAGCTTCTTAATCCAGTCATCTGTTGAAGGGCATCTCGGCTCCTTCCATGATTTGGCTATTGTGGACAATGCAGCTATGAACATTGGGGTGCATATGGCCCTTCTCTTTACTACGTCTGTATCTTTGGGGTAAACACCCAGTAGTGCAATGGCTGGGTCATAGGGTAGTTCAATTTTTAACTTTTTAAGGGACCTCCACACTGTTTTCCAGAGTGGCTGTACCAACTTGCATTCCCACCAACAATGTAGGAGGGATCCCCTTTCTCCACATCCTCTCCAACAATTGTTGTTTCTTGCCTTGTCTATCTTTGCCATTCTAACTGGCGTAAGGTGGTATCTCAGTGTGGTTTTGATTTGAATTTCCCTGATGGCTAATGATTTTGAACATTTTTTCATGTGTCTGTTAGCCATTTGTATGTCTTCATTGGAAAAGTGTCTGTTCATATCTTCTGCCCATTTTATGATTTGTTTATTTGTTTCTCGTGTATTGAGTTTGAGAAGTTCTTTGTAGATCTTGGATACCAGTCCTTTATCTGTGGTGTCCTTTGCAAATATATTCTCCCATTCCGTGGGCTGTCTCTTAGTTTTTTTGACTGTTTCCTTGGCTGTGCAGAAGCTCTTTATCCTGATAAAGTCCCATAAGTTCATTTTATCTTTTATTTCTCTTGCCTTTGGCGATGTGTCGTGAAAAAGGTTGCTCTGGCCGATGTCATAGAAGTTGTTGCCTATGTTCTCCTCTAGAATTTTGATGGATTCCTGTCTCACATTGAGGTCTTTCATCCATTTGGAGTTTATTTTTGTGTATGGTGTGAGAGAGTGGTCAAGTTTCATTCTTTTGCATGTAGCTGTCCAATTTTCCCAGCACCATTTATTGAAGAGACTGTCTTTTTTCCACCGGATGTTTTTTCCTGCTTTATCAAAGATTAGTTGCCCAAAGAGCCGAGGGTCCATTTCTGGGTTCTCTATTCTGTTCCATTGGTCGATGTGTCTGTTTTTGTGCCAGTACCATGCTGTCTTTGTGATCACAGCTTTGTAGTACAGCTCGAAATCCGGCATTGTGATGCCCCCAGCTTTGTTTTTCCTTTTCAACAGTTCCTTGGAGATTCGGGGCCTTTTCTGGTTCCATACAAATTTAAGGACTATTTGTTCCAGTTCTTTGAAAAATGTCCTCGGTATTTTGATCGGGATAGCATTGAAAGTGTAGATTGCTCTGGGTAGTATGGACATTTTAACTATGTTAATTCTTCCAATCCATGAGCATGGAATATTTTTCCATCTTTTTATGTCTTCCTCAATATCTTTCAAAAGTGATCTATAGTTTCTAGGATATAGGTCCTTTACGTCTCTGGTTAAGTTAATTCCAAGGTAACGTATGGTTTTTGGTGTTATTGTAAATGGGATGGATTCCCTAATTTCTCTTTCTTCAGTCTCGTTATTCGTGTATAGAAATGCAACTGATTTCTGGGCATTGATTTTGTATCCTGCCACCTTACTGAATTGTTCTATAACTTCTAATAGTTTGGGAGTGGATTCCTTTGGGTTTTCCATATAGAGTATCATGTCATCTGCAAAGAGAGACAGTTTGACTTCTTCTTTGCCGATTTGGATACCTTTGATCCCTTTTTGTCTTCTGATTGCTGTTGCAAGGACTTCTAGTACTATGTTGAATAATAGTGGCGAGAGTGGGCATCCTTGTCGTGTTCCTGATCTTAAGGGAAAGGCTTCCAGCTTTTCCCCATTGAGAATAATGCTTGCAGTAGGCTTTTCATAGATGGCTTTTATGAGATTGAGAAATGTACCCTCTATTCCTACACTCTGAAGGGTTTTAATCAGGAAAGGATGCTGTATTTTGTCAAATGCTTTTTCTGCATCAATTGAGAGGATCATATGGTTCTTGAGTCTTTTCTTGTTGATATGATGTATCACATTGATTGATTTGCGAGTGTTGAACCATGCTTGCATCCCAGGTATGAATCCCACTTGGTCATGATGGATAATCCTTTTAATGTACTGTTGGATTCTATTAGCAAGGATCTTGTTGAGGATTTTGGCATCCATATTCATTAGAGAAATCGGTCTGTAATTCTCCTTTTTGAGGGGGTCTTTGCCTGGTTTGGGGATCAAGGTAATATTAGCCTCATAGAATGAGTTTGGTAGCTTTCCTTCTGTTTCTATTTTTTGAAATAGCTTTAGGAGAATAGGTATTATTTCTTCTTTGAATGTTTGGTAGAATTCCCCAGGAAAACCGTCTGGGCCTGGAGTTTTATTATTTGGAAGGTTGTTTATCACTGACTCAATTTCTTCATAGTTAATTGGCCTATTTAAGAAATCTATTTCTTCCTGTTTCAGTCTTGGTAGTTTATAGGTTTCCAGGAAGGCCTCCATCTCTTCCAGATTGTTTAGTTTTTTGGCATATAGCTGTTGATAAAAGTTTCTAATAATCCTTGCAATTTCAATGGTGCTGGTCGTGACCTCTCCCTTTTCAGTCATAATTTTAATAATCTCAGTCCTTTCTCTTTGTTTTTGGACAAGTTTTGCCAGTGGTCTGTCAATTTTATGGATTCTCTCAAAGAACCAGCTTCTAGTCCTGTTGATCTGCTGTACTGTGCTCCTGGTTTCTAATTCATTGATTTCTGCTCTAATCTTGGTCAACTCCTTCCTTGTCAGTGGGTTAGGCCTGTCCCTCTGTTGCTGTTCCAGTTTCTTGAGGTGAGAATATAGAAACTGCATTTTAGATTTTTCTATTCTTTTGAGTGAGGCTTGGATGGCTATGTATTTCCCCCTTAGGACTGCCTTTGCAGTATCCCATAGGTTTTGGACCGTTGTGTATTCATTCTCGTTGGTCTCCATAAATTGTTTAATTTGTTTTTTGATTTCCTGGTTTATCGAGTCATTCTTGAGCAGGATGGTTCTTAGCCTCCAAGTGTTTGAGTTTCTTCCAGGTTTTTCCTTGTGGTTGAGTTCCAATTTCAGAGCGTTGTGGTCTGAGAATATGCAGGGGATAATTTCAATCTTTTGGTATTGGCTGAGACCTGTTTTGTGTCCCAGAGCATGATCTATTCTTGAGAATGTTCCATGGGCATTTGAATAGAATGAGTATTCTTTGGTTCTGGGGTGTAGTGTTCTATATATATCTATGAGGTCCAACTCGTCGAGTATGGCATTCAAAGCCTTTGATTCTTTGCTTAGTTTTTGCCAGGGTGTTCTGTCTATTTCTGATAGTGGGGTGTTGAGGTCCCCTACTATTACTGTGTTCTTATCTATATGTCTCTTTATTTTGGTTAAGAGTTGGCTTGTGTATCTTGCTGCTCCCCTGTTGGGGGCATATATATTAATAATTGTCATATCCACTTGTTGAATACTTCCTTTAAGAATAATATAGTGCCCTTCTGTATCTCTCTCTATGGCCTCTAGTTTAAAATCCAGTCTATCTGATATGAGAATTGCTACTCCAGCTTTCTTTTGAGGTCCATTTGCGTGGAAGATGGTACTCCATCCCCTTACTCTAAGTCTGAATGCATCTTTGGGTTCAAAATGAGTCTCTTGTAGACAGCAAATGGATGGGTCATGTCTTTTTATCCAATCTGCAACCCTGTGGCGTTTTATGGGAGAGTTTAAGCCATTTAGATTGATAGAGATTATTGACAGATATGATTTTAATGATGCCATTTCTCTTTAAAGTCTTTGTATCGGTTGTGACTTGCTGCTCTGTATCACTCTTGGGGCCTTTTTACCTTTATAGAGCCCCCCTTAATATCTCCTGTAGGGCTGGTTTCGTGGTTACGAAATTGGTTAATGATTGGCGATTTTGGAACGTCTTTATTTCTCCATCAATTCTGAATGACAGCTTTGCTGGATAAAGGATCCTTGGCTGCATGTTTTTCTCTGAAAGAGCTTTAAAAATGCCCCCCCAAGCCTTTCTCTCATTCCAGGTCTCTGTAGACAGGTCTGACGTAATCCTGATACCTTTGCCTTGGTACGTGAGAAATTTCTTTGCCCTGGCCGCTTTCAATACTGTATCCTTGGATCTAATATTTGCGAATTGCACTATGACATGCCGTGGCGTAGGTTTGTCCTGGTTGAGCTTGGATGGGGTCCTCTCTGCCTCTTGGACACGAATGCTTGTTTCCCTTGCTAGATTAGGGAAGTTTTCAGCTACAATTTGTTCAAATATCTCTTCTAGACCTCTGTTTTTCTCCACCCCTTCAGGGATGCCGATGATTCTGACATTGGATCGTTTCATAGAGTCAGTAATCTCCCGTAATCTACATTCGTGGGCGTGGATTTTTTTAAGACCAGCTTCTATTTTCGTTTTTTCTTCTACTAACCCATCCTCCAATTCGCTAACGCGTTCCTCTGCCTCGGTGACCCTGGCCGTCAGAGCCTCTAGTTTTGACTGCATTTGGCTCATAGAATTTTTAATTTCTGTCAGATTCGCTCTCATTTCTGCCCTTAGGGATTCTATATTCTCAGCAACGCTTTCTCTGATGCTTTTTTCAAGTTTACTCATCATCTTGACCATTGTTGCTCTGAATTCCATTTCTGATAATTGGGATACATCCATATGTATTAATTCTGTGGCCGAGGCCAATTCTGTGGCAGAGGCCACAGACTCATTATCTTTTCTTTGCTGGGGGGGACTTCTCCTTCTCGTCATTCTGATGAAGAGAGATTGCAGGGTTGTCCAGAGCCCAAGTGTTGACTGGGACCCAGGCCGTGCGCCCTTGTTTTATAGAGATCTTAGGGATGTGGGCTTCTTCCTTAAAGAGTTTATTTATTTATTTGAGAGAGAGAGAGACAGTCAGCAAGAAAGGGAACCCAAGCAGAGGAGTGGGAGAGGAAGAAGCAGGTTCCCGGTGGAGAAGCCCGATGAAGGACTCCTTACGGAGCGTTGTGATCACACCCTAATCCGAAGACAGGTGCTTGGTGACTGCGCCACTCAGGCGCTCCGGGTTGTGGGCTTCTTGATTTTTCAGCCTGCCTTCTGGGGGAGGGGCCTGCCTGCAGGTACTCAGAAAACCCTGTTTGGGTAGAGTCTCTGTGTCCCTTGCGAGGGGGGATGGGGATGGGCACCCTGTGAGCCGGTATTTCCGGGCTTTTGTTCTCTGGCGGCTTTCCCTGGCGGTTTGCTATGCCTCTTCTGAGAGAGCAGCAGCGGCTGAAATTCAGCCTCTGTCTCAGAACAGAGGGATCGCGGATCGTTCTCCACTGATGTTCTGGCCACTTTAACTCTGTTTCTGTTGGTGCTGCTCAACCCTGCAGCATCCCGGGCTGTGCGCCCCACACCCGGCGTCCCAGCCCTCACTTCCAGGGCCGGCACGTCTCTGTCCTTTGTGTTTCCAACCCCGCCCGCCGCCAGCCGCCCCGCGCGGGCTCCCGGAGCTCCCCGTCTCAGTCTGGTGTCTCACGGGTGCTGACCGCGAGTCCGCCTGCTCCCCCGTGCAGGTGGCCCTCCAGCCGCCAGCCGCCCCGCGGACGCTCCCGGAGCTCCCGGTCTCAGCCTCGATCCAGTGAGCACACCGGAGCTCCGGAGCTCCGTGAGATGCTTGGTGGTGCACGCTCCCGGCTCACGGACTCAGTCTGCCGTTTCCAGAGTGCGGGTCCGCGGTCCGCCCGCTCCCCGGTGCAGGTGGCCCGCCAGCCGCCCTGCGCGCGCGCTCCTGGAGCTCGCGTTCTAAGTCTGTTGTCTCGCGGGTGCCGTCCGCGAGTCCGCCTGCTCCCCCGTGCAGGTGGCCCGCCAACCGCCAGCCGTCCCGCGTGCGCTCCCGGAGCTCCCTTCTCAGCCTGCTGTCTCAAGCGTGCGGGTCCGCGGTCTGTCCGCTCCCCCTTGCAGGTGGCTACCGCTTCCCGGCGCCCTGACACGGCGGCTCCCTCCCCCTTCTGTTTAGCTTCCGATATCTGTGCGCGGTTTCACGGCTCCCCGCTTCGTACCTCGATACTCAGCGCTGGAGATGTTCATTTGTAGAGATCCAGATGTATCTTCCTGCGTCTCAGGCTGATTCCGTGGATATTCCTGCTGGTCTGGTACCTATCCAGCTCAACTCAGGGGACCGGCTGAAAAAGGGGTCCCCTACTCCTCCGCCATCTTAACCTCCCTCTCACTATTCTGGTTTCTGCTAGCTTGTTGTATGTTAAGAGAATTTGTAGTGGCACCCTTAATAATCGCATTTGAATCATATGCATTTCGAAGTCAAATATAAGTTTAAAAAAAAGGAAGAGGAATATTTGAGAATATCTTAGGCTTATTAGTAATAGTAGCAGTAGTGATAGTAACAGCAGCAATAGTAATAGAGTAGTGGTAATAGTAATAGTAGTAGTTTCGTCTAGAATACCTATAACTATACTTGTGAAGTGGTGGAATTACATGAAGATGGTGATTTAACTGGATGTTCAGAGGAGAGAGTGAAGGAAATAGAAACCAAGTATCGTACAACCAACACTGCATGGTTTCCCATGTTACGTGGAAACACTCGTAGTCATTGTACAAAGCAGTGTGGTTTAGTCAGTGTAACAGAATAATGAAAGAACAGTGATCTTGCTTGATTTTTAAAATTCTCCTTCAAGGATATTTTTTTTTCCGAAATTGACAGATATTGTCATTTTAAATTCATAAATTTCTATCAGCTTCATGTTGATTTTGTGAAACCCTAAACAATGCCTTATAGAAACCTGGAGTAATATAGGAAACTAATTTGAAACCACTTTGGGCATTCCACTCTCTCCCATCAGAGGAGGAGATATCTCAGACCATTGTAATTCAACAACACCATAAAGATCATCTGTTTTAATCTGAAGCTTTGATCTCCCAACATTCCTGATATTTGTGCAGTGTTTCTTGAAGTCTTCTAGCATGGAACATATTCAAAAGATGACTATCCCGTGTATGAACAGGGATAATTGTTACAAAGTTCTATTTAGTCAACAAAACTCTTCCTCAAAATATCACCCATATCTTCATGTTCTTTATTGTTAAATGCACAAATTCTGGCTAATTGATTATTGCTCACTGTGAGAAAGGGTAGCAAGGCTGTTACTACCTTCAATGCCACAAATCTTCAGAACTGATTTGTATTGAAACCATGTATATCTTGTTTCTGTGGTTTCATAATACCATTCAGTTAATGGTAGTTAGATCATTATTCATGACACTGTTTTATCCATTGTTCTTCCCATGGTTAGGTTTCTGTGTACAATAATAATCGAAAATGGATGTCTTATTCAGAATATGGAGGGAAAGGTGAACCATAATTTGTTTTCTAGTCCTATTAAATTTATTATTCAGATAAAAGTATAGCTGGGGTTATATATAATATAATCATAAATGGATCATAAAATATAACATGTTATGTTATACAGAAACATATAAATAGCTACCCTCAGTTATACTTTTATCAGACAAAATAGACTTGAAAACAAAAACTGTAATAGGAGACAAAGAAGGGTGTTACATAATGATGAAAAGTTCAGTCCAACAAGAGGGTATGACATTTGTAAATAAACACACCCAACATAGAAACACCTAAATATATAAAGCACTTATTAACAGACCTAAGGGGAGAAATAGAAATACAGTAATAGTAGGGACTTTAATACCCCACTTACATAATGAATAGATCATCCAGACAGAAAATCAATAAGGAAATATTGGCCTTAGACAATATGTTAGACCAGATGATTTAACAGATATGTACAAAACATTTCATCCAAATGCAACAATGTATTTTCTTCTCAAGTGCACTTGGAGCATTTTCCACAATAGAGCATATGTTAGGTCACAAATCAAGTCTTAATAAAGTTAATAGGGTTGAAATCATATCAAGCATCCTTTCTGACAATACCAGTATGAAACTGGAATCAATTACACAAAGAAAAGTGGAAAATTCACAAATATGTGAAAATAAAGTAACATGCAACTTAACAACCAATGGTACAAAGAAGAAATAAAAAGAGAGATCAAAAAATACCTGAGACAAATGAAAATGGAAATATAACATACAAAAATGTATGGGATGCAGCAAAAGCAGTTCAAGAGGGAAGATCATAGTGATAAATGCCTACCTCAAGAAACAAATAAAGTCTCAAATAAAATCCAAGTTCACAACTAAAGGAACTAGAAAAAGACAAAGTCCAAAATTAGTAGATGGAAGGCAATAACAAAAACCAATTTTGTTATACTGATACCACGGAAATAGAAAGGATCTTAAGAGACTACAGTGAACAATTCTATGCCAACAAATTAGACAACCTAGACAAAAATGGGTTAATTCCTATAAGCATACAGTCTACCAAGACTGGACATGAAGAAATAGAAAATCTGGATAGACCAATCAATAGCAAAGAGATTGAATCAGTAATCGAAAAACTCCCACTAAAAAAAAAAGCCCAAGGCCTGATGGCTTCACTGGTGAATTTTAGCAAATATTCAAAATGAATTAACACCAATGCTTCTCAAACTTATCCAACAAATGGAAGAGGAGGGAACTCTGTAGACTCATTTTACAAAGCCAGCATTACACTGATACCAAAACCATACAAGGTTACCAGAAGAAAAGAAAATTACAAGCCAGTATCCCTGATGAACATAGATGCAGAAATCCTCCTCAAAATATTAGCAAACTAAATTCAACAATACAGTGAAAGGATCATACAATGTGATCAAGTGGGATTTATGGGTTGCAAGGATGGTTCAGTATTTGCAAATCAGTGAATATCATTACAACACATTCAACAAATGAACGATAAAAATCCTGATCATCTCAAAGGATGCAGAAAAAGCGATTTGACAAAAGTCAACATCCATTTATGAAAAAAGAAAAAAAAGAACAAAACTCAACAAAGTGAATATTGAGGGAACTATATCTCAATATAATAAAAGGCCATATTATGACAACCCCACAGATAACATATTCTTTTTTTTTTTTTTTTTTAGCGAGCAGTGGAGGGAGAGGGGGAGAGGGAGACAGAGATTATTTTTTTCTTTTTAAAAATTTTATGTATTTGGCAGAGAGAGAGAGCACAAGCTGGGGGAGCAGCAGGCAGAGGGAGAGGAAGAAGCAGGATCCCTGCCAAGCAGGGAGTCTGACATGCGGCTCAACCTCAGGATATTGAAATCGTGACCCGAACCAAAGGCAGATGCTTAACTGAATGAGCCACCCAGGTGCCCCGAGAGAGATACTTAAGTAGGTTCCATGCCTAGCACAGAGCTGGACTTGGAGCTTGATCTTACGGCCCTGAGACAGTGACCTGAGCAAAAACCAAGAGTCAGATGCTTAACCTACTGAACCACTGAGGCACCCCACTAACATATTCATCAGTGAGAAGCTGAAGGCTTTTCTTCTAAGATCAGAAATAAGACAACAGTGCCCACTCTTGCCTTATTCAGTGAGGTATTGGAAGTTCTAGCTAGACCATTAGGCAAGAAAAAGGAAAAAAAAAAGCTATCAAATTGGAAAGGAAAAGAAAACTATCAAAATTTGCTGATGGATGATACTGTATAGAGAAAACCCTAAATGCTCTCTGTCAAAACAACTTTTGAAGTAATAAATGAAGTCAGTAAAGTTGCAGCATACAAAACCAACCTGCGAAGATCTGTTGCATTTTCTATAGTCTATTAATGAACTATCAGATAAATTAAGAAAACAATCTCATATACAATTCCTCGTATAATCCTATTAAGGAAACACTGCACCAGTGATGGGAGGGATCACTAACTGGGCCGTTCTCCTAAAGACTAGGACAAGGCCATTAAGCCCTGAGATAGGTGTGAGTCCCTAAGCTCCTCAAAGCATCCCTTTGACCCCATACTTGGGATAATGAATTAGAGAAGACCTTAAACAGAAAAAGTAGGAATGGATCCCATGTGGTCTGGTCTGAGTTTGGAGTGCCGCGTCTAGATAGCACTGCAGACCTTGGCAGGCTCCAGACACCAGAGAAGAACTTAGAAAATTTTAATGGAGTGATATAGGTTTCAATTTTGCAAGATGAGTAATTTCTAGATGTCTGCTGTACAATATAACACCTAGAGTTAATAATACATTGTGCATTTAAGAGTTTGTCAAGAGGATAGATCTCATGTTAAATGCTCTGACCACACACACACACACACACACACACAGAAGAAGGAAACTTTTGGAAGTGATGGATAAGTCTATTACTTGGTGGTGATGATTTCATGGGTTTGTGCATATGTCCAAACTCATCAAATTGTATACATTAATTATGTGTAGTTTTTTTGTATATCAATTTTATCTCAATAAAGCTATTTTGAAAAAAGAAAAGAAAAAAGAAAATTTCCAGGAAGTAATTTCAAATGTGGAAGTCCCTGAGGGCTGAGCCTGTCTTGCCTAGTTGTAAAAGGTGGTATTACCCACTATAGCTGTTTAATTATGTGAAAATAGTTTTCTTTCTGCCCAAGTCATCTTTTCTTTTCTAAACTTGTCCTCCTTGATTTCTTTAACTATTCCTACAAATGTATGGATGCCTTCTGAAATGTAACAGCATTTTAGATGCAGCTCTTTTATATATGTGACCATCTGTGTGCAGGCATTGTCTTTTCTAATTACGTTGTACATATCATCTGCGTTGTTTATGTGTTTGTTTGGCATTCATCTACTGAGTAATAGAATCTGTTCAAAATCAGTAAAATCACCCCAATTGTCACTTACCAAATGCAAATATTACCACATAGGCAGTCGTAGAGATTTGGTGCAAAGACCTATGCATAGGACCCTGCCAATTTTGTAGTTGGGAAGTCATTGATGATTTTGAAAGGAAGATAAAAAGAAACTATTTGTATCTGTTTAGGGATTTAAAGACAAATTTAATCCTGAGATGTTTCAAGATCACTTTAATATAAAGTTCCAAAATAGACCTTAACTGCATTTAAGTTGAGATTTCAATGATTTAAGCATGACATTACTTTTTTTTAATTACTTAATGGGATTAAAAAAGAGACAAGTAAATTGGTTTTACACTGGTTTTAAGCCCAATAAAATATTTCATTGTTAATAGAATTATTGCATTTTCTTCTTTATTTTACTCTCTTATAGGAGGTCGGTGCCTGTGAATTACCTGTGGGACCTCTCATTTATAAATGTCATCACTGGGTGCATAAATTGCTATATATTTATGTGTGTGTATAGGTGACATTTGTAAAAGCAAATCTGTGTCATTGTTTTGGAAGCTATCCCAGTTCATGTAACATATACCTCATCCAGGAAGTATCTGGGTGTGCACCAGCAAGCCAGTCCTCCCTCTGCCCTCTTGTAAAAATCTCTTAACGGCGTGTTGTCAGTTATGCTAGGTTAAGAAACCTGCTTAAAAGTTTTCATGAGCATAAAACATTATGAAGGCTATTAAATTTAAAAATGGTGTTTGGAAAGTGGAAATCCCCCCAAATCCTAATGTTTTAAACTTTCTTTTTTACTCGAATCTCGTTGAAAGAGCATAGTATTTTCATACCCTGGGTTGAAGGAAGATTTCTGACAACAGTCTTACTGCCAGACCTGAATTCCTCAGACCCCAAAGTTCTCTGAGCTTTCTGAGACCCTCAGCCACAAATCCCTTTTTGATCCACTTTGGCCTCAGTTCTATGCTCTGTTGCCTTTCTAAATATCAGTGTTGGCCACTTGCCCCATAACTCCAAATCTGCTCACTGATCAAACTATCAACAACTAATTGTGAGAGGGCCTCTGTATTCTAGGTACCATGACAGTTACTGAGGCAATAAACACAAATGATATATTTTGAAATGCCTTTGAAAAGTGCATTCTCCTGGAGAAGTCCAGATTCCAAAGAATGTGATAGCTGCTACAGACTCATGAGAACACAGAGGCAGCAGCAGCTGAGACTGTGTTTCAGGCATTCAGTTAAGATGATTTTTAAGCTAAATTGCCAGGAAACCAAAGAAGAAAAGAACGAGCCAAATAAAAGGAATGCCATGAAGAACGATATGCAGCTCTGAAGGAACATGGGGTATTGGAGGAGCAGTGTGGCTCCAGCCTAGAGTTCACATGGCAGTTGGCAAGAGCTCAGTCAGGAAAGGTAGAGATGGTACAGTTTGAGAAAATGAGACTCAAGTTTGGCTCACAGACTCAGAGTAGAAAGAAGACAGACAATGAAACATTGAGGAAACTCAATAGATAGGAAGAGGATGTCAAGATCAAAGAATGAGAGAAGAAAGAGAACCAAGAGAAAATTATAACATAGAAACAAGGAGAGAAAAATGCAACAAACGAGGAAGGAATCCGTGGTGAACTTTGAAGGAGGCACGTGAAACCTCCTTCAAAGGGGAAATGAAAAATGTTGAAATGACTGTCGAATTTCAGAGCAAGATATATCCCAGCTGACTGGTTGGGAGAGAGCAATTGCTTTACGTTGAGGAATTTAAGGGATGTGAGAAAGAAGAGATGTTGAGTGGTCTCATTTCTTGAAGGAGGAAAGAAAGGAAGTGCAACTGAATACTTACCAAGGCAGGCTTGTTTTGTTGTTGTTGCTCCCAGATAGAAAAACTTAGATCTCGTTTATGATACAAGAGAAATGAAGGAGCTGGAGGAATGGGAGACAGTGAAGACACAAGAAATGGAAGAAATTAGAATTGCTTTCAAAGGGGGTGCAGAAAATCTGTCAGTTCCTTTCCCACATCAACACTACCGTTTTCTCTCTCTTCATTTCCCTTTGCGGTGAAACCTGACTCCCCTTTTGGCACAACTGTAATTCACTGACAATGCTCTTCTTTTTACATCAGTCTCAGAACCTGGCTCCCACTTTCCTTAGTGGTTGGCCCATTTCATTCCCTGCTTATCATGGCCTAATACACATTCATCAAATCACTGTCCAATATAGATAATGGCCTATGTAATGTTTTTAACATTCAAAGAGAATGATTTTAGTATAAAAATATATTGATAAGTGAAGAAAGGGGGAAAAAAGGGTAGCTACCTGGCCTCAAGACAAGACACTTCAGCACTCTGGGGTTTAGTCTTCTATTTTTTAAGACTTTATTATATTTGGTTAGAGCAGTTTCAGGTTTACAGGAAAATTAAGGAAGGTACAGAGATGGCCCATATACCCCTTGCCCCCACACTTTCATAGCCTCTCTCATTATCAACATCATTAACCAGAGTGTACATTTTTTTAAAATCAAGAATAAACCTACAATGACACATCATAATCACCCATAATCAATCCATAGTTTATCTAAAAGTTCACTCTTGAGTTGCACACCCAATAGGTTTGGGAAAATGTACGTTATATATCCATCATGAAAATGTACAAATACTATCAGTGCCCTAAAGTGAAATATCCTCTGTGCCTTGCCTATTTATTTCCCTACCCCCGCCCCACCCCCTGAAAATCACTTATCTTTTCGTTGTCTCCATAGGTTTTACTTTCCTGAAATGTTATATAATTGGAATTATATAATGTGTAGACTTTTCAGATTGCCTTCTTTCACTTTGTAATATATATTTAAGTTTTCTTTCTTTTTTTTTTTAAGATTTTATTTATTTGTCAGAGAGAGAGAGAGAAGCACAAGCGGGGGGGGGGGGGCTGCAGGCAGAGGGAGAAGGAGGCTCCTTGCTGAGCAGGGAGCCTGATGCAGAACTTGATCCCGGGACCCTAGGATCATGACCTGAGCTGAAGACAGATGTTTAACCAACAGAGCTACCCAGGTGTCCCTGTATTTAAGTTTTCTTTATGTCTTTTCTTTGTGTCTTGATAGCTCATTTCTTTTTATCACTGAATAATATTTCATTGTTTGGGTATACATAATTCCATTTATTTTTTCACGTACTGAAGGATATTTTGGTTGCTTCCAAGCTTGGGAAGTTATGAATAAGACTAATAAGCATCCACATGCAGGCATTTGTGTGGGCATGAATTTCCAACTCCTTCGTGTAAACACCAGGAAGAGTGATTACTGATTGTATGGCAATAATATGTTTAGTTTTAAAAGAAACTTCCAAACTGTCTTCCAAAGTGGTGTATCATTGTGCATCCCCAGCAAGTGCGAGAGTTCCTGTTGCTTCACATCCTCACTAGCATTTCTTTTTGTCAGTGCTCTGGATTTTGACCTTTTTTTAAAAGATTTTATTTATTTGTGGAAGAGAGAGAGAGAACATGAGCGGGGTGGAGGGACAGGAGGAGAGAGAGAAGCAGACACCCCGCTGAGAAGGGGGCCTGATGCAGTGTTGGATCCCAGGACCCTGGGGTCATGACCGGAGCTGAAGGCAGATGCTCAGCTGACTGAGCCTACTTATGAAAGTGACTATTTTGATTAGATTCTACTTAAGATGTAATCCAACTTAAAAATGTGAGGATTCTAAAATTAGGAAATTAAGCACTTTAGTAAAAGGGAAGAAAAGAATATTAGGAAGTGTGGTGGAAAGTCAGAGAGGCAGGTTCTGATCTTGGTCTGGTGTGGTGGTTTTATACTCTTACCTGAGTTACTTAAACTCCCTAAGTCTCAGTTTGACCTCTCCACAATGAGTAGGTGTATAATTTCCTACAGGACTGTTGTGAGAACCACACGAGATGATCTCTGTGAAGTAGGCAGCACAAACATGGCACGTTGTGAGTGCCCGATAATATTTGTGACTCTCTTCTTCCTTAAATTCATTTTGCTCATTGATGTTGCTCTACTTATGAAATATTATTAGCAAATAATGAAAATTTACTGTGAATTTACATATGTTCTACATGAACTAATATATCTAATCCTCATTAAAAGCCAGTTATTTTCATTGCCATCATATAGTTAAGGAAGCAGGCTTAGAGAGCTTAAGTGATTTGCTCAAGGCAACCCTATAGTAAAGAACTGAGCCCGAATTTAAATTCAGGCAGGTCTGTTCCAGAGCCTTTGTTTTTAACTACTACATATAGTTGCTGTATATTTATGAAATAATTCTTAGTCAGATCTGTGTTTGATATAAATTACATTTGATACAAAGCTCAGCTATACATGGCTTCCAAGCTTTCAAATAGAATTTTTAGGATAACTTTAGACATATGTAAAATGCACAGTTTGTTAGTAATAACTAACAGAAGAGCCCAGCTCCCAGAGTGGTCATGCCATTTGTCAGAAGCATTTTCTGATAGTGCAGTAGTTACAGTATTTGAAAAGAGGAATGTTGATCTGTTTTGTACAGTTAGCCAGATAACTACTTTGACATCTGAAACTTCTTCCGTACATTTCCTGACCCCAAAAGAGTAAATTGTACATCCATATCAACGAAAAGTCACAAGAATGTTTGAAGAGAAATTCTGATCATGGGTTAATAAATAAAGGTATCACATTCTTATAAATTAGTAACATAAAACTTGAATCATTATAATTTAGTAATAAACTCAACTAGAATGGCTTACTTTGTAATTAAACTAATGTCTCTGACATTAGTGTTTGAAATATACTGCCATTCTAGAAAGTCTGCTGACTCAATAAGGAAGTGATTTTCAAAACAATTACCATCATTATTATTAAACATTAATTGACCATACCCTATATTGATTTTGATCCCAGTTAACTTGACAGTAAATATTGTTAATTATAAAAACAAGCCTGGCAGTTCCTATTTTGAGGTTGTAACTTATCATCAGTACGTATGTCTAGTGAAATGAATGTTGGACCAATAACTAGGATATTTGAGTTACTTTCTTTTAACACAGAGCTAAGGAAATAAATAAGAAGGAGAAGCTGCCTTTTTAGAGAAAGTGATGGCTTTAAATTTAGGTATGTTGTTTTTGGGATACCAGTAGGCATATGCAAATGTAAGACACATGACAGCTGTGAGGACTAGAGTTCTAGATTTTGTTTTGTTTTTCCTTTGGGGGAGGGTCCACTGGAGGAATTAAAAGCCTAAAAATGGGGGTGGTCTCTGGTTTGTGAGAAAGAATAGTGGCACCAAGAAAAACATTCACACGTGTGAAGAAGTCAGAAATGAGGAAGGTAAAATGCCTTTGGGAAGAGAGGAGATTGTCAGTTTACAGTCTTAGAGATGGAGCACTTCTAAATGAAGAGAAGTCTGAGTTAAAGACCTCCAGAGGTTTGCCGCTGAAAGTAGCCTTTGGAGATGGATGTTACTGAGGTCGAGCATGTCATGGAATCAGGCCAATCAATAAGTTGTCTTCCCAGTTAACCGGGAGGGTGTTATTTAGTAGGGACTTCCGTCTGAACTTCTGTAGAACTCTAGAGAAATAGACCCAGAAAGTTGACTTTGATTGAGATGCACCTTGCCCCAATAGTTGCCAAGAGCTTCAGATCTGAAGAGTTTACCTACCACACAACTTCTGGAGCCTGCCCACTCATTCCTTGCTTTTATCTGAAGTCTTAAGACTTCACCATTTGCATTTAGATTAGTCCAGAATATGACCAGGTATGAAAAAATTATACCATATATTGAACATTGGTATCTATTAATAATAGCAAATATTTATTATCCTTTTAAGATGCATCAGATATTGTGCTAGGGGTTTTGCATGATGATCTCATTTAGCACTTACATTAGCCCTGAATTTGGTAACACTATTAGCTCCACTTGCCGACGGGGCTTGGAAAGGGTGTGTAACTTGCTTCAGGTAACAGTGCTAATTCAGGGCAAAGTCAGTATTCAAATTTAGGTTTGTCTGATCTCTAAGTTATACTGATTCTGTGAAGTGTTTTCAAGAACTTTGTCTGCCTTGTACTTTCTGAGCAGCAGATCATAAAACAAAAAAAAAATGATTTCAAAAGAAAAGTAAGGGGAGATTGCTTTAATTTTTGAAATCTTTTAGTTAATTAGGAAAATGCAAGGACTTACCACCAAACTAAATATTTTTATTCATAAACCTTTGATTTTAAATCTACTTGCCACTCATTTTATGAATGTATGTTTTTCTACAAGGAAATTTTAGAAGCAAATCCTTGCTAAGGCTAATGATAGTGTTAACACTGACAGTGACTTCACTGGTCAAAATTAGTAAGGAGATGCTAGCAGGTAAGGAAGTTTATATTACTTGAAAACTGAACTGAGTTTTTCGATTTGGTTATCCTTTTATCTTAAATTTCTTCTTGCTCTGAGAGGTTCTGTTTCAATGGATAAACCTCACAGTCACATGAGAAGCTGTTTTAAAAGGAAAATCCTTGATGGTTCAAGCAGTTGGAATCTGTGTTGAATTCTTACTGAGGTTTAGGATGACTGTTGATGGCCAAAATGTGCTTGTGGGACACACATGTTACATGATAGCACCCAGACCTGACTTAATGCACTAAACAGATTGCTAGTCTTTCCTACCAGCTGTTCCTGTCTCCTTTAGTTGTTTGCATTATGATTGTTCATGAACAACAGATAAATCTAAATGTTTCAAAAGCATATGTATTAGATGAAGATATTGCAATAGTGAAAAAATAGGCTAGTTTCTGACATTCTATCATCCCAATTTTTTAATCATCCTTAATGAGAGAAACAGGTGACTGTTCCTATTGGCTACAAAGGCATCCAATAAAATAGATATGACATCATTATGTGATATATATCTGGTTGGCATGCCCTTCAGTTACAAAACAATCAGAGATTTCTTTTTCTCCTAAAGTGTTGATTATTTATTGTCTCATCTTATCAGAACTCGGTTTTCCAAATCCATCCGTTTTGTACTGTTTTCTCTAGTGGTGATGCTCAAAGATAAGAATGTATTGAAATTACTGTAGACAAAAATGAAAAGGCTTTGATTGTTGCTGCCTAGATTTCAAAAGAAAAGCAGCAGAGACGGCATCTTAACATTAGAAAAATTTTATAATGTCTCTGTTATTTGGCAATGGTTTTTGCAAGACCTTGTATACATTTTAAAGAAAAGTGACTGCAAATCCATCTGTTCGTTCCTTCACAGATATTTATCAAGTACCTACTAAGTGCTAGGAACATTTCCATACACTGAGGATGCACAATCTCTGTCTTGGTGAAGTGGAAAAATAATTCTTGTCCTAATGGAATTTAAAATTCAGTAAGGGAGTCACATAATAAGTAAGATAAACAAAGTAAAATATGTAATATGTTAGATGCTGATAAAAGCTATGGAGAAACACAAGGCAGGAAAGGCCAGAGGAGAATGCTGTTGAGTGCCATGAAGAGGTACAATTTTAATAGAAAAATTCTCATAGATTAGTTTTCAAATATGTATTTTGGCAACTGCATATGCAACTTTGCCTAGTATACATAGTATATAGCTTGATATTTCACCTACTTGATTTTGTAATTACACTGTATCTTATTTTAAATATATATCAACCAATCCCTGCTGTCACATTAATGAATAAAAAGTAGAATTTGGTGTATTCACAAGTGACTCTTCTATATTAAGAGGGGATTGCCATTAGATCTGATTCTTCTACTATTAATCACTATAAGGTTATTTTATCATAATGCCAAAAAAATCTGTAAAGTCTTTGTTGTACTTACCTTGCCTGTTAAACTCATGATAAGAAATTGGTCATGGGTTAAAAATGCTTGAGTTCATATAGCATGTTTACATTAGTATTACAGAATCATTGTGAAAGAAATGGTTTTCTGGAGGATCAAATAGCAATTTCTAGTTGTGATTTTATGCTTAGGTGAACAGCATGCACAGTTGCCAAGCTATAGAGACTAGAAAAAATAAACATGTCATCTACTCAGATGCTCAGATGGTAAAAGTCTTAAAAACTGCACAAGGTCTATTAGGAAGTGCCTTCTGTTATCCAATCATTGCTCTCCTTTGCTCCACTTCCATGAAGAGGTAGAGTGGACTTTATTAGGCTTCAGAAGTTGATGTTGGTCATATCCTTGCTTACTTTTTTGTATAATCACTGCTCAGTCAGCAGCATAGAGCAGCTGCATTCAAAGCATTTTCTCAGAGGATATTATTTTGGTATTACTGCTCCAAAATGCTTCTTGAAAGCTGGAATAAGAAAGAGCATTCATGGAGGATTCCTTGAAGAAGATGCAGGGCATACACTCCTCTAGATTGGCAATTACAGACTGAAAGGACTAGAAAGACCAAGAAAGTATCAAAATCAAATGAAGGCAACCATGAGACCTATGGCATGCTGGAGGTCACATGCCCATCTAAGGGACAGTTGCAGAATACGTCACAGAGTACTGCTGCAGGTTGATTCCTGCAAACAGATGATTGCTTTGAAACTCTGCATTTAAACAGACTATAGCCTTCCTCAGATTAAGATAGGCTGGCAAAAGACTATATATCCAAACCACATTGTTCTAATCTCTGTTAAAATATGATTTCTGAATTGTAGTGTACTGTGAATCCAAGAGTCTCCATTGAGAAAGTTAAAAGATAAAGATTTATGAAACATATGGTTCTGTTTACTGTATTTATATATCACAGTGTCCTCCTATGAGGACCCCTGGGAGAAATTTCTGTCTGGTCTTAGTACCAGGATTAGTTGTGCTTCTACTGTGAATAAATATAAGTAGATCTGAAAACTACCATTCTATATCAGGAGCTGGAGGCTTTAGACATGGATATTCTGCTTAAAAATGTCTATTTGTCTCTTGAAAATGTTAATCTAAATTCATGACCAGACTCTAGCCGATGAATTTCATCTTGCAATATGTACTTGTCTTTAACTTCACTTTTGACTTATCTTTCTTAATCTCATGTTCCTTCATATTAATTTCTTTATTCATTTATTTTGAAATGTATATCTTGTGTTATTTCATGTAATTATATATTTCATTTGTTCAGTAGAAGAGTGATGATGACCTAATGAAAGTACTGTACCTTTCTAACCTTGCGCCTCAAAATCACCAGTCCCTAAGCTCACTAGAGCCATGCTCTGTGACTGCACCACAGATAAATATGGCTTCTGAACCAGTCTAAACAAGAGCAGAGAGTTTTACACTCTTCAAACAGAGGTTAATAGAAATGAATGTGAGGATTATTTTCCTTATCCATCTGGTCCAATAGTTCAGATTCTGTTTAGCATATTCTGATGCCTAAGGATATGTTTAATAGGAAAGGAAGGATAGGGTAGCCTGGGTGGTGCAGTCAGTTAAGTGGCCAACTCTTGGTTTTGGATCAGGTCCTGATCTCAGGGTCACGAGATGGAACGTGCTTGGGCCTCCGTGCTCAGCACTGCATCTCTGAGTCTGTTTCCCTGTCCCTCTCCCTCTGTCCCTCCCACTCATTCTCTCTCTCAAATAAATAAATAAATCTTTTTAAAAAAATAGGAAAGCAAAGATTAAACCATTATACATTTATTCTGTGAAATATCATATAGTCACTTCAAAGGATGTTTGGAAAGAATTAGTAATCACCTAGAAAAAAATGCTTTGTCAAACTGTTAAGATAATAAGGCTGATAATTTAAGAGTTTAATCAGTATGATTGCAACTTATGTTTTTTTTTCTTAAAAATAAAAATTCCAAAAATATTAGCCATTCTTTTTGGTAAAATGATAGACCATTTTCATTGTTGGGAAATGTTGGGAATATATACCAAAATACCACACCATAATACCAAAAATATTAGCTATTCTTTTTGGTAAAATGATAGATCATTTTTGTTGTTGGGAAAAGTTCCCATTGTTGGGAACTTTTGTTTTCCAGATTGTTACAATGAATGTGTATTATTTTATATTAAAATTGAGGGGAAAATTTCATTTTAAAATTACAGAAAGTAGTTTGCTAGAAAGAGGAAAGTGTATATATTAATCAGTAAAGTAGAAAATTGTTGTCTTTAAGCAAAAGAGTTCTCAATTCTCACTAATAAATGTGTATGTAATTATATAACACCGACTATTCTCTTTGGGACAAAGACAGAATCAGTTTGTTTAGTGATTATTGAGATTGGATGTCTCAAAGGACTAAATTAAGCTATGATATACAGTGTGTGTGTTGGCATTTGTAATTTTCTCAAATTATTAATAAAACATACATAATATTAATAGGCTTTGAAAACGTAAATTAAAAAAAAGTCTCTTAGATACTAGCCCATGTCCCTCTGTAACAAAGTGAGAATGTATTATTGGAGTTCAAACTTAAATTTTGTTTTTGTAAGGACCTTTTAATGGCAGTTGGTCACATTGTTTATGCTGTAAGTGTCAGTTTTGCATAAATGTTGTGAAATCACTGAGATTTGTGGTTTGGGGTTGAAATTTTGTCACAGCCCTAAAAAATCACACCCAGAGGGTATAAATTAAATTTTTGGCTTCTACTCGTGAGCAGGGTGAAACCAACACTAAAATAACATCTCAAGGGGTATAAAACTAACCATTCCAATAAAATGGACATATTCTGAAGTTGAGTTTTATATAGCCTGTATAAACTCTGATCATCCAGGACTGCTGAAGAAGAGAACTTTCAACTATTTTAAACTGCTCATTGGTAAGAACTGTGTGAGGCTGGACCACCATGTATCACAATTCCATGAAGTTCAGTGTGAATAAGTATGAATGTTACCTCTTGGCATTGGGCAGATACTGCATGGCGTTAAACAGACAAGGAAGAATTTATTCATAACTATTTCAATAGGAGACATGACTATTGTGATAAGGTTCAAGGCTATACAATAGAGGAGAGAAGCTGTGGTAATTCTGCTGAAACAGCTTGGTTTGAGCAAGTGGAAAGGCCCTGGAGGACAGGGGTGGAGAGGTTGGTCAATGTGTTTGCTCACTGGCAGCTTTTCTAAATTAGACTCCCACAGAGATTGGGAGGTTGAGGCTGGATCCTTCTTGATTACATTTCAAGGGGATGGCTCCCCTGTTCTTGAAAAAGACATTCCCAAGTAGTAGAATAGCCTAGAGGCTGAGGAAAGAGTTACATCTTAAAGGGGCAGAGAAAGAATTGACAGTTGCAAATATTCTTAAGTAAATTCTCTAAGAAAAGAGAGGACAGAGGAAGAAATCTGTCTGAAGTTTAATCAAGTTAAGGGAATCCTTAAGGCCTTCTTGATCACATTCATTTTTCTTGGAGGCAATGTGGACATAGAAAGTTCTTAAGGTGAAAAGTGGCTTTTAATCTTGACTCTTGCTTAGGAGCATTTTTTGAGTGTTGGTTCTTCTCTATTAGTTGTTTATACTGCCTAAAAATTGCCACATGCTTAGCGGCTTAAAACAATATACATTTATTTATCTCACAGTTTCTGTTGGTCAGAGGTCTGGTTAGGAGCTGTGGAAATCAGTGTTTTCTTCTGGAAGCCTGATTAGGGAAGCATCTGCTTCCTCTGCTTGCCTGGCTGTTGGCAAGATTCTTGGCACTTCTCTGGGGCTGTAGGATTCATGCCATCTTGTTTCTTCAAAGTGAGAAAGGGGCGAGATACTAGGGCAATTGGCTAGCAAGAAGCTTTGCATATTATAACATAATCCTAGGAAAGGTGATGACACATCATCACCTTTGCTATAGTCTGTTGTTTAGAAGCAACTCATATGTCCCATGCACACTCAGGGGAGGTTTTTACACAAAGATGTGAACCCCAAGAGACCACCCTAACAGTCTATGTGCCACATCCCTCATTTGGAACAATTTGGGGATAGATAGAGGTGCTTCCATTGTTATAGAGTTCTGGTTCACTGTGTCTACTTTAACCTAAGCAGTATGTTGAGATCCCTTATGAGATTTGTCTCGCCTCTCCTCGCCTCTCCTCTCCTCTCCTCTCCTCTCCTCTCCTCTNAAGAGCAGGGGGAGGGGGAAAGGGGAGGGGCAGAAGGAGAGAGAGAAGCCGACTCTGCACTGAGCAGGGAGCCCAATGCGGTGCCTCAATCGCAGGTCCTGAGATCAGGACCCAAGGGAAGGCAGACACTTAACTGACTGAGCCACCCCGGTGCCCCCCCTTGAGGGTTTCATAGCTGTATCTCCTCCAATGGAATCATCTCACTTGCATCAGGAAAGCCTAAGAAAATCCTAGTGGAGCTTAAAGTAGTATCCAGATGAAAAGAGACCAAGTCACATGCTGCTATCATTCTAGAATATTTATTACTTAGTTGAGCTTTCCACATCTGAGAACAAACTTGAATTTCTCCTCTTTTTATTTGCAAAAGTTATCTTTTCCATCTTAGTGTGAAGATGGAACATATGCTGACGCAATGTCCCAGGCTGCGTTTACAGGCTCTCTGGAGGAGAAGTGGAGGTGGGAGGGAGCAAGGGAGGAAACAGTTCCTTAGCAATTGTTTTTCTCATTATGTTGTTAGACGGCCCATCACAAATTACCCATGGAAAATATTTTTATATTCATTTATATCATCAAGTCTTTCTATATGTGACTGTCTCTGTTTTTCATTTTGTAATATTAAGGATACCATTTTAAAAGGTGCTATATTAACTTCAGTTTTGGCTATAGATTCCAGCTGCTGTTTAATGTTTTACTTATTAGGACTATTGGAGCCAATCCTCTCCTTTGAACTTGTCAAGTATAAACATATGACCTTTCTAGGTCTGGTAGGAGAACCTCCCCGGATGGAGCACATGGAGCTTGCAGTTATGAAGGAAGAAGAGCAAGTGCAGTTTTGGTGGCCTCTGATTGCCAGCATCTGACAGCCACATTCCCTTCCCTCAGGATGTGCTGGGAATGTGATCAGGCAGAAGTGCACCTAAGTGAATCCAGTAGTTGAACCTGTCACAGAAGAGTTTGGTACACAGCATGTATATGGAGAAGAGAGGACCACAGTGTGATCCTCCAAGGAACTCAACATCTAGTTGGGTCAGAGAGGTGTGAATTATGCAGCAAGGAAATAAAGTGGTACCAGAATTAAAATAATGGGCAAATTATTTCAAAGTCAGGGAATGGGGCAGGCTTCATGGAAAAGAATGCATTTGATCTGGGTCATATGGAATGAATAGAACTAAAAAATGGAGTTTATAAGGGTGAGAATATTTTACATCAGAGGAAATCACATTAATAAAATGATTGCCATCTAAGTGTATAGCTTATTTGTAGATACATGCATTTTAATTTGCCTGGAGTTCAGATTTCATGTGGCTGAGAGAGGTAGGGACAGGAGGAGAGATGAATCTGGAAAGGCAGATAGAGGCAAATCATGGAGGGCTCAATTACCAGGTTAGGATTCGCTGAATTTTTCGAGGGTATGTATGTGTATGTAGGGGCAGACTGAAGTCAAAGTATAGTGGTTAAAATAACAGATTTTGGGATCAGAATAACTTGGTTTTCTGTTCTGATTCTGCCATCCATTGGTTATGTGAACCTATATATAATGACTCTGACCTTCAGGGTTTTATATTTATCAATAGATGAGGACAGTAATGCCAATTTAAGAGGGAAATTCTGAGGATGAATAAGATTATATACCTTAAATTCTTAGGCTAGTACCTGCCACTCAATAACAACACTTGTGAGCTGTGATTATGCTAAATAGAAGGTTGACAATGCCACAACTTCAACATAGTTGCTCTCTTCAATTGTGGGTGTGAATGTAACATTCCTTCTCTCCAAGATGAGTAGGAACTGACTCTGCTCACACTAGCTTATTGCTAACTGGGTTAGGACATTGGACTGAGCAGGGAGTCCAATTATCTCATGGAGCAGAACTCAAACTAAAGTCGCATAGAATGTGCAACAGAATCATCAGTGAAGAAAGGGAGAATATAGAAGGAACAAAAAAGCATAGGGAAACTAAAGAAGATAGAAAGAAAGTCTGTGGAATTCAACCTAGAATGAATTCCTTGAGGTGACAAGGCTGAGAGAGGTTTTTTAGGAGCCTGACATTCTGAGTTGATCAGGAGGGAATGCATTATGGCACTTCACTGATCTGGACAGACAAAGAGAAGGTACTTCATTCCTTCATTCTGAATAACAGCAGGAACAGATTGAGGAACTGATCAACATATAAAGATACACAATTTGAATGGAGGCTCAAACTCTACACTGATTAAAGTCAGGATCTGAAAGTGTTGCTAGCTGGGTAGATAGAGCTATCAGGAGTTAGGCAATGCATGGAACACAAAACCAGGACAACACAACTAAAGGAAGAACAGTATAACTGATATCATCCAGAGCAAAAGTTACCTGCTAAGGGCACGTGAAGGTTAGGGGTACAGGTAAGAGTCAGCAATAGAATTTAGATCATGGGGGGAGTTGACAGTCAAAGAATCTTAGTATCAAGTCATAGAGTCTAACTCACAAAAGGAAAATGGAAATTAATGAGGATAATGCAAGTTCAGTGAATCAGTGGGGAGCTGGAGGTGCAGACTTGGAAATGGACAGGAACCACAGGCACGGCAGAGGGCTGATCAGCAGGAGCCACAGTGAAGGCTATGTGGTTTTCATGTCTCCACTCTGACCTCTAGCTGCCCCCATATTAATTATGGTATCACTTGCTCATTTAAAAACCGGGAAGAGCTTCAGATTGACCTCTGCTTGAGACTGGCCCCTGTCCTGAAAAAAGTAATGAAGGTATTACTGTTTTGGCTTCCTTAGTGAGAAGTAAGCACCATTTCCCAAGATAATATGCAATGAGAGGAGATCCCCTAAACAGAGATTGGGATGCTGTTTGGAAAAGTGTTGGGGTTTTAGATGCCTTCCTAGAGGTGTTGAGGTAAAGAAGAAGAAAGAGGGGAGAGGAAACAAAAGAAAATAAGGGACAAAGAAGAAGATAAGCTTCTAGGAGACAAATTTCAGTACTGATAATAGCAATGCTGCTTGCGAATGAGTTCCAGGAGAATGTAGAAACTGAGGTGATCCTTGAAGGGTCAAGGGAGAAGTAACAACGAGGACATTCCAGATAGCAGGGCAAGTAGGAGTAGAAGCTCAGTCTCATGACAGTTCCTATCTTGTTTATAAGCATATTAATATGCGTGGAGTGCTGGGTATATGTGAACTGTTTCCTCTATGGCCTTTCTGATGACAGGAATAATGGTGGTTCTAATGCAATAGTACCTTCAAGATGCTTTTTATCAGGGGCAATTTGCAAAGGACAGACTTTGGAAGCCCAGGAAACCGGTGGCCATCCCTCCTCCCCTTTTACTTCTGGTACAAATCCCTTACGAGCAAAGCCTGAGATGAGGAGATGTTTGTCATATTAAACCTTCAACAAGTTGAGGCTTAGTAGGAGCTGAGTGATCTTATTTGATGAGTGTAGATTTATAAGAATTTTGGCTTGGAGTTTGGGATCAAATTCTCTCACCTAAGCTGTAGGAGCCCGTGAAATCTTTCCAGTAAAAATCATTGCATTTGAGATTTTTGCCAAATAGTCCGTCTTTTAAAAAAATCTCTAAGTGATTCCTCAGAAATACCTGAAAATGTCTATTTTGTTATGCTTCTAACTGCTGTGAGGCACTACTTCCTTGTTTTTGAGAAGTATATGATAGAGAATAAGATAATCCTGGTTACACTGAAATAAGAGAACACTGATACTTTGGTTTTTGGGGTTTTTTCCCCTCCTGAGTTAAAGTTTTATGTTTTTGGATTGTTCATCATATACCCTTTTGCCTGCTATCATTTCCAAATGGTGACTATTATACATGTATTTTAATATTTTTCGTATGTCATTTTAATGTTGTTCATATGTTAAAACTGCAGTGACTTTTTTGTCCTTGTAACACTAGGATAATTTAAAGAGAATGTTTTTTGAGACATCATTTTATTTCATTGGAAAATGGGCCAAATAAAACATTTTTGTTCATTTGGGCAGTATGTCAACAGCCATGTATTTCAAACCAAAAAGTTTGATTTATTTTAACATTTTGAAGGAGTTCAGATGGAGGCAGCATACGAGGTGAACCCTTGAAAAAGTTCCTGTTAAAGCTGATGTTGCGAGTTGGGGGTACAGATGGAAGGGTTATATGAAAGAAATCCCTGAATCTTTAACTCTCTCTCTTCTTTCCTGTCCCCACATAGCTGGCTTCTGTCATTTCTAATGGCTCAGGGTTGCTCTTTTCCAATCTTACCCACGATGGAATTAAGGTCTTAGAGCATCACGTGTTCTTCTAAGGGATGTCTTGGCCTTCAGGCTCTCAGCACACATTATCCCAGTTCTGTTACCACTTATTCTTTCTCATTACTTAAAAATATCCAAGAAGAAGAGCTTTGAAGTCTTAGAACTGTTTGTTACTTTAGGTTGGTTAAAAAGTACTTCCTCTATCCTCCCATCTGCTTGGACAGTGGCGTTCTGAGGTTGAAGAGCTGATGGACACCGGTGACAACTAAGGAGAAGCAGAGAAGTTCTTATTTGTGTGGTTCATCTGTCCCACCTGCACTTTAAGACCAACAGCAGTTGTGTAGATGTTCGGAGGGTACCTTATGCATAGACACTGATGTGATCAACATATTTTACTGGCATTGCTGCTTTTGTGACATGTTCATTGTCTAATGGATCTGAAATCCTAAGCCTCCACCTGGTAGTGATTCCTGGAGTTAAGTAGTTTTTATAAACAGTCTCTTTTTTGTTATTTATCAATCTTTGGGAAACTATTTATATGTGATTTACTAAGTGGTATTAACATGGAGTGTACAGTTTGATAGTATACACACACACACACACATTTTAAAATTATTCATGGACTTATCTTGATAATGCTTAGATCTAGACTTAAATGGCACTATTTGAAATTAATTTCAGTATTATTATAATATTTATTAGCCCTGTTATTTTGAGGCAAAAAAAAAAAAGATAACTGAGACACATTGTATTTGAGTTCAAGAATATAGACTCTGTATCTAGCTCACCAGTGTTAAAGTCCTGATTCTACATGTTATTAGCTCTGTGACCCTGGGTAGGACATTTAACATCTCTGTGCCTTGCTGGCCTCATCTATAAAATGTAGATAATCCTCCTGGGATTATAGACCCAAAAAATGTCATGACTGTGGATTTCATGGAAGTATATTACACGTATATATACATCTCTTTTTTGTTTGTTTGTTTGTTAGTAGATAGTATTCAGAATGATGTTTCTAGTAAAATTAGAAATCCTGACTATTCGGAAGAAAATCAACAGGTAAAAATGTGCCACCTTCAGTTCTTAGTCTGTAATAGTCTTCACCTTAAGTAAATACTGAGTGCGGTCAGCAGGTAGCATGCAAGGAACACCAGTCCTGTGCCAGTCTCCCTTGTGTGGTTTTGGCCAAGTTTCTTATCCCCTCTCTACCCCTGTTGCCTCATCTATAAAAATGCTCACTTAGATTGCGTGATCTCTAAGGTGTCTTTCAATTCTAAAAGTCTATGAATTTTCCAGTATACTTTGACATAATGAGTTTTACACATGGACTACTCTTGAAAGCATTTAGCTTTTTTTTTTTTAAGACTTTTTCAGGTGTTTCCTCTTCCTCTTCCTTCTCACCTCCCTTTTCCTTCTCCTTCCTTCTATTATGTAGAATCTGTAGAGATTCCAAACATGACTACTGCTTTCAGGATGGTGAAATCATAGGACTTCCATTTCCAAGACGAAGTAATTGAAATTCCATGAGATGAAATCCTTATATTAAGTCAAAACAATAAAAAAACAAACACAAAATTTAATATTCCTCCTCAATGGTTCATTATCTTCTCCATTCCCTTGCTCCCTGAACTCAGCCCTTCCTCTTCTTTCCCTTACCTCAAAGATGGTGTCTTCGTCTACATCTTTCCCAGCCAGAGCTCTGGCAGCCGTGAGAGAAGTGTCCCTCTGACCTCGTGCCCCTCCCACGGTAATGCAGTAACAAAAGTCATGACCATATTACCTAACTTATCTGATAGTTTATCCCATTCTTTCCCTTTCCGTTGCGACAGCGTTAGTTCAGGCTCTAATCATTTCTTGGCGTTCGTTATTCCAATGAACCTATTTCCCTCATTCTGATCTCAATTTCCCCACCCCACCATAAATTCTCCACCTCTCTGCCAGAGTAGGATTTTCTGAAATGTATGTCTGATTATCATATCCATCCCCTAAGGAATTTTTCTAGTTTCTTACCAGCTCTTCATCAGATGCCCCTTGCTTACCGTTGTCCCTTGGTTTATTAGTCACTAGCTTCTCCTTTCCCTGACCCTCTGCCCTCCAGCTATGACGGAACTACTTTCTTTTCTTTAGTCCCTTTTTTCTGGCATCTACCTCCTGGCTTTATCCTCCTGTCCCCACTGTCTAGAGTACTGATCTTCATCTGTGAGGTGATTACCCATTAGTTTTTCAAGATTCAGCAAGTCTCTGTTTTGCATATTATAACTCTGTGAAACTTCTTTTACTACTATACCAGCTCATAGTGCCAGGAACAAACTTGTCTTTGGTGCTCCTACTGTCCTTTGTAATAGAAATAACCACAAAAAAAATGATAGCAAATCTGCCCACAAAACTGATGGGATACACAGTGGACACATTCTTTTTTTTTTTTTTTTTTCCCTAGCCAAGTTGGTTTCTTTCACAAAGGCCCATATTGGGGAAAAAAATAGATACGTTATATAACAATGGCAATTTAGGTGATTCTCAGCATCTCTAGGAGAATAAATGCAATCCTGGATCACCCAGTCATCTGCTCCCATTTTAGGGACTGTTTTTCCTAGCTTAGTCTGAGTATAAGATGTGGAGGAGTGAGTGACTTGGATAATCTTATGGGAAAAAAGTTGGGGTTCTTGGGTACTGAAGCTTCTGGTTCCTCTGATCCCTGAGGAGTACCCTTGTCCACCTGCTTATTAGTCTTTGCAAGTGAGGACACCTACTAGTGTAGTGTATAGACGGGCTTTGTGGTTTGGGTAGAACTTACCTTTGTACCCTGGTTGACTAGACCTCACTTGGTCTTAGAAGCTTGCTGGCCTTTGAGGCTTTGTAACATCCTCTATCTAGGTCTGAGATCCTGGACATTTCCCTCAGCCTATGGGGTTTACCACCAAGAGGGCCCTGAGTAGGTCTAGTAACTTAATTCAGAGTCCAGGCAATGTAAGGACCTTCAGGAGTGCAAGCTAGAGCCTCTCACCCTGACCCCATCACTCTGGGCCACCTGTACCGACTGAGGCCCACTTTATCTTTATGCTTTCCTCCACTTATTTCATGTTTTTAAAGGCACTCTTTTCTACCACCCCCTTCTCCACACATACCCCTTTACTGTCCTTCCTCAAAGGGAGAAAAAAAAAGCAGCAACCTTGATTTCAACTTAGTGCTTTCTTGGTTCCTCTAGGACAACCAAAAGTTTTTCCCTTCATATTGTCATGCCTTCCTTCTTGACTTATCCTTATGGGAAGGGCCTAATGGTAGAACAGAATTTTTTTCTTGCGTTATGGAACAGAGTCTATGATAAGATTGAGCATTGTTAGCTCTTAGAAACTTACTGAGTGCTTTAAATATATTGTCTCATTTAGTTTTCATGACTCCCCTATGGCATAGTGGCTGGTATTATTATTCCTATTTTACAGAGGCTCACAAAGGGCAGTAAATATCCCATGGTTCACCACAGGCATACAGCAGAACGCCACACCTGTGCGGACGACTCTAAAAGCCTCCTAAGTGCAAGGTATCTCCCAGTATTTCGTCAACACTATCTGACACTGTTTTCACTCTCACTCTGCATGCTACAGCTACACTGACTTCTGCAAATTCCTCCAAATTGTCTTTCTTTCTTTTATTTATTTATTTTTTAAATTATTTCGGAACCATCTGCTTTTACTTCGGTTTGGAATTCTTTTTCCTCTTACATGTAGCAAGTATAAACCTCAGCTCACAAACTCAGGTGGCAAACAATAAAACAATTTTTATTTTATAATCCAATTTAGTTTATATTTTAACCAATCTCCTGCCAGGCCAGCAAAAAAATTATTTTTCAGCCCTTTTTAGGGCCCCCTCATACATTCATCTATCATGGTATCCAAATACCACATAGGTCTAAGGCATTAGATGTGGATCAGGGAGGCCAGGAGAATACACCCCTCAGACTACGAACTACAGGGAGCATTACTGACCCAGAACCCCTGCTGCTACAATCTGAAAGCCACTGACACATTTACACAAGCTTACCAGGGGCTGCTCCCAGCCAGTGACTGAGCGTAGCGGGGGGAGTCAGGCAGGACTATTTCTGGAAGACGTGGGATTTCTTTGATGGCCAGACATGGTTCACAGAATCCCTAACAGTCTTGTGGAACCATCCTTCCATTGCACAGCAGCCTGAGGCACAGTCATTCCCAGCCTTTCTTCCCTCTTTCCTCCACTGGGATCAGACTTCATATTACTGCCTGAATATTATCACAACCTTTAAGGCTTCCTCCCTATTTTCTCTTGTAAGTGTTTTCCTTAGTAAAATGTTGGCATATTTAATCCAGCTTGGGTGTCTGTTTCGAAGAAAACTAATATATATGGGATTTGGTTATCAAGACATCACTTCCTACCAATGAGTACTAAGAGACAGGTCTCTCAGTGGACATGGTACCATGGCCCTTCAAATCTGCTGGTTTTGTTTGGCTCAGTTCATGATTCCAGTGCAAAAATCTTCTGAGAGGTTACCTGTGGTCCCTGTGCCTAGTCACCCTAGGAAGCTAAAACCTCTCGTAGGCCTTGCTAATGTCAAACTGCCCTCACCAATACATCAAATGAGGCCAGCTACTATGAACTTATATTTTACTGGGAAAAATAAAACAAAACCAAAAACAGACAATAATAAAATGAAATTAATGAATGAGTGAATAACTAAAATAGTTACATCTAGTAATAAATCTTAGGAAAGAAAAACAACAGTAGAGGTAAACTAAAAATCATTGGGTAATATTACATTGAAATCAAGAAGGGTTTATTGAGAATGTGGTGTTTTGTCTAAGATTTGAAGAACTATTGATAATTATGTCTTAATATCTTCCGTTTTAGGTATAAAGGTATAGTTTCAACTTAATGTAATATGACAGAAACGCATTGAGCTTGAGATCAGGAACCTATTTATAACCAAAGCCTCTTTACTAAGGACCAGTAAAATCTTGGGCAAATAAATAAAACTGTTAGGGACTCCATTTTCTTATTGTTACTTAAACTAAGTGGTTTTTGAGATCTCTTCACCTCTAACTGTCCCTAAGTCAAGATCAGTCAACTATCCAGCTATTGGTCTAGAAGAATGATCTTGTCAGCTATCTGTCTAAAACCATGGTATTTAACACCAGCCTTTATATTTTTCAGAGCATAGTGCAGCAAGGTCAGAGATAATTTGGATTTGAGTAGTGGTTTGCTTTCATTTTTAATGTGTGACCTTGGTACAAATTTTCAACTTCCTTTTACTATAAAATGAAAATAATAGCCCTCTTTCATACTGTCTGTGAAAGTGGAGATTATGTATGTACAACACCTAGTACAAATGAACTAGATGCAAAATAAACAGTGTTTCCCATTTTAACTATTTTCAAGTATACATTTCAGAGGCATTTAGTACATTCGTATTGGTATTGTTGTACAACCATCACCACTATCCATTTCTGCAGTCAATTTTTAAAATAATTTCTGCAGGGGGCGCCTGGGTAGTAAAGTCGGTTAAGCACCCTGCTCTTGGTTTTGGCTTAGATCATGATCTCAGGGTCATGAGATCAAGCCCCACATCAGGCTCTGTGCTCAGCATGGAGTCTGCTTAAGACTTTCTCTCCCTTTGCTCTTCCCCCCCATTCTCTCTCTTTCTCTCTCTGAAATAAATAAATCTTTTCAAAAATAATTTCTGCAATTTTTTTTTTTTTTTAAGAGAGAGCATGCAGCTGGAGGGGGGGCGTGGGAGAGGGAGAGAGAGAGGATATTAAGCACACTCCACATCCAGTGCCAAGCCCACTCTGGGCTTGATCTCACAACACTAAGATTATGACCTGAGCCAAAATCAAGAGTTGGATTGCTTAACCAACCGAGCCACCCAGGCACCCCCAAGGTTTCCTTTTTTCCACATCTTTGTCAGCACTTGTTCTTTCTTGTCTTTTTGAGAATAGCAATTATAACTTGTGTAATGTGATATCTCATTGTGGCTTTGATTTTCATTTCCCTGATGATTAGTGATATTGAACATCTTTTCATGTACCTGTTGGCCAGCTGTATGTCTTTTTTGCAAAAAAAATTTTTTTTGAGGATTTTTGCATCTGTGTTCATTAGGGATATTGGCTTGTAATTTCTTTTTTTGTGGTGTCCATGTCTGGTTTTGATATCAGGGTAAGGCTGGCCTTATAAAATGAATTTGGAAACATTTTCTTCTTTCAATTTTTTGGAAAAGTTTCAGAAATTTAGGTATTAAACTTTTTAATGTTTGGTAGGATTCACTGGTGAAGCCATCTGTGCCTGGACTTCTGTTTTTTGGGAGGTTTTTGATTACTGATTCAAGCTCTTCACTAGTAATTGGTCTGTTAAGATTTTCTATTTTTTCATGATTTGTTCTTGGTAGGTCATATGTTTCTAGGAACTTATCCATTCCTTATAGGTTGCCTTATTATTGGGATGTAATTGTCATAGTTTTCTCTTATGCTCCTTTGTATTTCTGTGGTATCAGTTGTAACTTCTCTTTCATTTCTGATTTTATTTATTTGAGCCTTCTCTTTTTTTTTTCTCTTCATTACCCTAGCTAAAGTTTTGTCAATTTTGTTTATCTTTTCAATGAACCTGTTCTTAGTTTCATCAATGTTTTCCATTGTCTTTTAATTTCATTTATTTTCACTCTGATTTTTACTGTTTCTATCCTTCTACTAACTATGGGCTTCTAATGTTCTTCTTTTTCTGTGTCTTTCAGGTGTAGAGTTAGATTGTATATTTGATATTGTGTCTTGAGGTAGGCTTGTATTAGTATAAACTTGTCTTTGAAAATGGTTTTTGCTGCATCCCATACATTTTGAACTGTTGTATTTCTATTTTCATTTATACCCAGGTATATATTTCTTTTTTAAATTTTCTTTTTTTGGTCCACAGGTTGTTCAGGAGCATGTTCTTGAACCTCCCCATATTTGTGATTTTTCTAGTTTTCTTCTTGTAATTGATTTCTTGTTTTATACCATTTTTGTCAGAAAATATGCTTGATATGATTTCAGTCCTTTTAGACTTGCTTATTGACCTAACATGTGGTCTGTCTGAGAGAATGATTACTGTGCATGGGAGAAGACTGTGTATTCTGCTGCTTTTGGATGGGATGTTTTGGATATATTGATTAAGTCTATCTGTTCTTATATGTTTTTTAAGGCTGATGTTTCCTGATTGATTTTCTGCATGGATGGTCTATCCATTATTTAAGTGGGGTATTCCCAACTATTACTGTACTGGTGTTAATTTCTCCCCTTAGATCTGTTAATATTCACTTTGTATACTTAGGTGCTTCTATGTTGTATGCATAAATATTTATAGATGTTACATCCTCTTATTGGATTAACTCCTTTATCATTATGTAATGCCCTTCTTGGTCTTTTATTTCAGTCTTTGTTTTAAAGTCTATTTTGTCTGATATCAGTATAGCAGCATTCTTTTCATTTTCATTTGTATGGGATTATTTTTTCCATCCCTTCCTTTATAGTCTCTGTGTGTTCTTTGATCTGAAGTGAGTCTCTTATAAGCAACATATCAATAGGTCTTTTTTTTTAAATCCAGTTACTCTGTGCCTTCTGATTGCAGAATTTAGTCTATTTATATTTAAAGTAATTGATAGATATATACTGATCACCATTTTGTTGATTGTTTTCTGCCTGTTTATATTGTTCCTCTCTGTTCCTTTCTTCCCTTGTTCTCTTCCCTTGTGGTTTGGTGATTTTCTTTAGTGTTATGTTTAGATTTGTTTCTCATTCTTTTGTTTATCTACTGTAGATTTTTGGTTTGTGGTTACCATGAGATTCACATATAACATCCTGTATATATACCAGTCTGTTGTTAATTTATAGCGTTTGCAGCTTGAGTGCATTCTAAACTACATTTTTATTCCCTGTAAGTGTTCTGTTTTTGATGTCATTATTTTACATCTTTTTATTTTGTGTATTCCTTAAGCAATTGTTGTAATTATATTCATTTCTACCATTCTTGTCTTTTAACCCTCATGTTAGCTTTGTAAGTGGTTAATCCACTACCTTTGCTATATATTTGCATTTAACAGTGAGATTTTTATTTTTGTATGTTTTTGTTATTTGTTAGTTCCTTTCTTTTTAGCTTAATCAAACCCCTTTAACATTTCTTGTAAGACCACTTTAGTAGTGATGAATACCTTTAGTTTTCGTTTGTCTAGGAAACGCTCTCTTTTCTTCCACTATGAGTGATAATTTTGCTGGTTAGATTATTCTTAGTTGAAAGATTTTCCTTTCAGCACTTTGAATGTATTGTGCTATGCTCTTTTGGCCTGGAAAGTTTCTGCTGGGAAATCAGCTGATAGTCTTATGGGGGTTCCCTTGTACGTACAAGTTGGTCTTTCTCTTGCTCCTTTTATTATCCTCTCTTTAACTTTTGACATTTTAATGATCAGCTGTCTTGGTTTGGCTGTCTTTGGGTTCATCTTATTTGAAATTATCTTTGTTTCCTGGAGCTGAGTGTCTGTTTCTTTTCCAAGTTAAGGAAGTTTTCAGCCATTATTTCTTTTTTTTTTTTTTAAAGATTTTAGTTATTTACGACAGAGATAGAGACAGCCAGCGAGAGAGGGAACACAAGCAGGGGGAGTGGGAGAGGAAGAAGCAGGCTCACAGCAGAGGAGCCCGACGTGGGGCTCGATCCCACAACGCCGGGATCACACCCCGAGCCGAAGGCAGACGCCCAACCACTGTGCCACCCAGGCGCCCCCGGCCATTATTTCTTAAAATAACTTTTCTAGTCCTTTCTTTTACTCTTCTCCTTCTGGGACTCCTGTACAGTGGATGTTTTTCTGCTTGATGTTGTCCCACAGTTCCCTTAAGATACTTTCACTTTTTTAAAATTCTTTTTTCTTTTTGCTGCTCTGATTGGGTGATTTCCACTACCCTGTCTTTCAGGTTGCTGATCCATTCTTCTACTTTATCTATTCTCCTACTTTATCTAATGTGCTGTTGAACTCCTCTAGTGTGTGTGTGTGTGTGTGTGTGTGTGTACATTTTTTTCTTTCTTTCTTTCTTTCTTTCTTTCTTTTTCTTTCTTTCTTTCTTTTCTTTTCTTTTCTTTTCTTTTTCTTTTTCTTTTTCTTTTTCTTTTTCTTTTTCTTTTCTTTCTTTCTTGTCCAGCTATTGTATTCTTCAGCCCTCTGACTTTTCTGTTTGATACTTTCCTATGTTTTACATTCGTTTGTTTAAGTTCTTACTTTGTTCATCCATTCTCCTGAGTTTGGTGAGCATCTTTATGATTATTACTTTGAACTCTTTATCAAGTTGATTGTTTTTCTCTGTTCCATTAAGATCTTTTCTTGAGGCTTGTTCTTTTTGTTTGGAACATTTTCTTCTATGTCCTCATTTTGCTTTACTCTCTATATTTGTTTCCATGTATTAGGTGAAAGAGCTATCTCTCCCAGTCAGTCTTAAAGGAGAGGATTTGTATAGATGAAGCTTTTTGTGCAAACTTGCCCTAGCTTTTGGTTGATGCTTGGACCTTTATGATTATCTGTATCTTGATGGGTCCCATTTGTTGAGGTTATTCCAAGACCTGTTGGTGTTCCAAAAGAAGGGGTCTCAGATAGTGCCTAGTTTCAGGCTAAATGTAGGTCAGATTCTCGGGCAGCAGCTTTTAAGATATGTAAATATAAACTGTCTAGTGGGCTGTAATTGTAAACCATGCTGACTTCCATACCAAAAGATCTGGAGGTGTGCCCTGAGTGAAAGTTGCAAAAATTGTGGCTTCAGATGTGTATATAAGCTCCCTTCTTGGAGGTATCAGTGAGTTTGGCAATGCCTTAATAGGGCACTAATATGTTTTTTTCCTGCCCATGTTTTCTCCGGGCACTTTGGGATGTGTGGCAAACCTGAATGCTGTCCCTCAGGCTCCATGACAAGAAAATAGGGTGTTTTCATGGGAAGACTGGGGTTGTGTTTCAATCTGCTGTTTATGCAGTTCACTGGAGGTGGTATCCTGTCAACAGCTGTTTCTCTGATTGTTTTCAGCCTGTGGTCCCAGATATGCACTCCTCCCTGGCCACCAGAGTCAGGCAGTCAAGGAGCATACTTTGCGTGGGCTGCTTTTGCCTACTGGCTGTGACATGCTGAGGCTGGGTGCTCCCCAGCCTGACTAGGGTGGGGCATGCTGCCACTGTGGAGCATGGGGGCTAGGCACCTGGCTACCCAACTCCAGAATACAGACTTTTGATTGCTGTATTCTTATAGTATCACAAGTGTGTGTGTATATATAATTTTTAAATTATTTTGTTCTTATTAATTGCAATGCTATAGCATTGTTTGTTTGTTCCAGAATCTCAACATTAATCTCAGTGAATACTGGAAATCAATGTCAGAAAAAATTAAAGACACAATTAATGTGCTAACAGGTTTTGTTCTCACCATCACGTCCACTTGCTTTCTGAGAGGTATAACTTATTTGAAACATGTCAAACTATGTGTGAATAGTAGTTTTATAATAATGGACTTGTACTCTTGTGGAATATCAACAGTAGTGTCATGAAATGGCTTTTGAGAACTTGAACTTGGCAGCCATTCTGAAAATTCAATTTGGCATGCTGAGTATAGGAATAGGCCAAAGGGAAAAGGGTAACGCAGGAAGGGACTGGCTGTATTTTTGGGTGGGCTTTAGAAATGAAACTGTTCCCAAGGCAGAAATGGAACATGGAACTCAACTCCCAAAGCTAATAAACTGAGGCATTCACATCTACAAATCACACCAACTTCAGTTTGGCTATTGTTGTAGGAAAGTGTTTTCTGCTATGGTGTGAAGTAAATGGGTCTTAGTGAAAGTTCTGATATTCTGGGGGTTCATATTTTTATTGAAAGAATATGACAAATATGGTTGCTAAATACTTACAAAATAACGAGAGTTTTTGCACCCCTCCCCCAAAGTCATTGGCATATTAGCCTTAGTTTTATAATGTTTACTAACAAAAAAAATAGGCATTTTTCACTTGGTTTTTAAGTACAATAGTAGCAACTCTGGTCTATAAACAATTTGTAATTTAATTAGAAATAACTATGTAACTGTACTTTTAAAATGTGAAGTAAAAACACACTCTGATGTCTGTTAAATTGGCCTATATATGTGAGTTTTTACCAGAATAAGTTGTGAAGCGTTAATTGGGGGAATATTTTTCAGATCTGCTTTTTAGTAAATACAGATTTGTCAGTTGAAACACATGAATAAAAAACCCCTCATTTATTTCTGTGCTTTTTATGAAAGGTAGATGCTAGCAGTTATTAGATTTACTTTACTTTTAAGCCCCTTTATTCATCTAGGATGGTCCGCATCACTTTTTAGAGCATTATGATTATTCAGTTTATTCTATAATTTTGTTAAAGAGGTTATTAGCAAAAAACATGACAGCCATCTTTTCCCACCAACCCGATACCTGGTTCTTTACTTTGAGTATTAGAATATTAGAGTACCTGTGCATTAGAGTCTGAAAAAAAATATTTTTTAGTCCAGATTCTAATCCAGACTGACCTTGAGTAAAACACTTAATCCCACAGAATCTTAGGTCCAACAACAACAACAACAAATTGATATACCCCCCTCAGGGTGTGGTGGTGAGGATTGAGTGAACTAAAAAACAAACTGTCTTTGTGAACAAAATTAAACCTTGACTGAAAGTGATTTTGGATATGTTATTGATCTTAAATTATTACATGAATTTTAATTTCCTTTCCTATTTTCCAAATCCACAGTCTCACCATTTCTTTGTATCTCTCTCATACATACATACATACACGCAGAGGGTGAGAGGGATATTTGTTTTTTCCATGATTTCAGAATCTCTGGAAATTTCTGTCTTGATAGTGTGTACTTACAGTACTGATTTTCAGAGACTAGAAAGCATCAATATGTTTTTTTTTATTCTTTCTTTAGCGAATAAAAATTAAACTTGGAATATGTTTTATACTAAAACTCTAAAAATTAATATTTTCCATAAAAAATTGGAAAACTTAGTATATAAAAGTAATTTTACTTTCTTGGGTTTTGTTCTTATTAATACAACTTGGTGTGTTTATTGTAACTTGCTCCCTAAGACTTCAGGTTATTACCTGGAAGAACTGAGTCCTACCCCTGATGTTCTAGAGTTACTCCATTCTCCAGCCTTTGTGTGTAACACCCTTAGCCTATCAGAGACTTTCATCTTCCCTCTTAAATGATTTCTAAATGAAAAGGTACTTGTTTTAGCTTCCTTTTCAGTTAGTAAGTTACTAAGAGATGTCATGTCTTCTGTCTCTCACTTTTTATAGTACTTTTGCTTATAGTTGTTACTAAGTGGATATTTGATAAATGAGTAAATGGACGGATGGTCATTTAGTCTCTCAGGGGCCCCATTTTGGACATCCTTGAATTGCACATCCATTATACAGAGATACAAAAGTGGCCTAAACCACTATTTAAAATACTCTGTCTTTTAAAAGAAGCCTCCATCCTTAAAGTGTTTGCATAAATATAAGAATATGGGAAAGGATTCTTGCCCAGAGGGCTTGGGATATATTTTGATTTTACCTATGTCACCTTTTTATTCTCTTCCCTCTTTGTCCAACTTAGCCTAGATGTTCAGCAGTTACTGGACAGGAATCAGCTAAAAAGACCTGCATAACTTTTTATAGTAAATGTAATCAGTCTTCCCACAGTAATTGACTCTAGAAGATGAAACGTAGGAGATTTGAGAAGCTAAGTGTATCATGAATTTTATATTACATTAACTGTGTGGTTTTACATTTATAGTGCAACCAGTGTTATCTGTGATTTTTTTAGAAAGGAAATAAGGAAAAAGAAGAAATGTGTTTGCTATTATTCTCAGGTATTCAAAAGAAAAATAGAACCCTTCTTTGAGAAATTGAAATAATTAGTTTCTAGAAATGGATCCTAGGGTAATGTAAATATGCTTGAAGTAAACTATGTTAATGAAGCCTAAAAGAACTTTAAAAACTACATTCTTCTTATGCACTAAATAGTTGAAAACGCCTTAAGATCATTTGAAAGGGTACATTTATTATATAACATCCTATGTTCAATGACATTTTAATAGCAAATATCACACTGCCTGCCTTTCTTTCTTGCTATATTTTTTTATGTTTTAGCCAGTGAGCCTGAGGAATTAGTTACTATCTTTCTTGATATTTGTTATGAAAAAAATTCAGAATAAAAAATACTTTGTTGATGTGAGTTGTTTATTCTTTATATTTGAACTCTGTCATTTAAATTGGGTTAAATAGCTAATTTCCATTTCACAGCAAAACCACTGTTGTGTGGCTTTTTCCACGGTGAATTACAAATCATTTTGGCTTTAATGTTTGGCAGATATGTACTTGGTTTTTGTATCAGATCTGCCTTTGGTTGGGTTCCTGGTTGCTCCAATGCAGCAAAAATTGAATTGCCACATATTTTTATTGGCTTGTCACCTTTGCTGTTGTAAAAATATTAAATCAAGGATCTATTAAAACCAGATTCTCAAATGCCTGACTATTCAAACTGTTCTGCTCAAGATTGATCCAGGTTTTGCCTTCTTTTTCAGTTGAATTTCTATTTCTGTTGGTCTGTTTTCTGAATCTATTTCTGTTGGTCTGTTTTCTGAATTTCTTAGTCATTTTACACGTTTTTATATATAAGGTATATGTTTTTATGCCAATTAATAATCTGATCTGTTCTCAGTGAATAACTGATTGGTTTAAAATGACATTACATGATTTCATTAATAGACTGATAACTGTTTTAGAATGAGAAAATACTTTAAAACTTAGGACAGTCTTGCAGATCAACAAGGGTTTGAAAAGATTTTCTTTTCCAGGCTTAAATAGTTTTTAGAAATAATTAAAGTTAGAACTAAGAAATTTCAGGCACAATGTTAGCAAATGCATTTCTTAAAAATGTCTTATTCTTGGGCACTTGGGTGGCTCAGTTGGTTGAGCGTCCGACTCTTGATTTTGGCTCAGGTCATTGACGATCTCCGGGTCGTGAGATTGAGCCCTGCATTGGGCTTCGTGCTTGCCAGGGAGTCTGCTCTAGTTTCACTCTCCCCTTCCCCCTCTTCCCCTCCCCACTGAGCTCTCTCTCTCTGTCTCTCTCCCTCTCTCAAATAAATAAATAAATCTTTAAAAAATATTTTAATGCTTTTAACTTAACAAATATTTCTGCCTAGACACTGAATAAAAGTAAGCCAATATTCAAATAAAGTTTTTTTTAATTGTCACAAGTTTTCTTTGTTAAATCGGTTTTCTTATGTTTTCTTATTTCAATTCAAAATACTTGCTCATTTTAAAACATGCAAAGAATGATAAAAGTGAAACAAATACCTTTATAATCAGACCCCCCTGATATGACTACTGATAATATTCAAATCAATTAGAGTTTTTAAATGGAAAAATTTAACCCTTTCAATTTAAAAGATTCATCTCAAAATTGACATGCAAACATGCATAGTAGATGGGTTTTTAAAACTCTAAGAATAAAGCGTTAATTAGTATTGTGTTATTAGGTACTACTATAAATTTCTCTAAGTACAGTTTTTCACCCTGTTTTTGTTGTCCATGAATGTCTACTCATTATTTACCATTCTTCCATTTTTTTCAGTATCACTTTTTTTGAAAAAGATTTTATTTGTTTCTTTGAAAGAGAGAGAGGGAGCAGGAGGGAAGGGTACAGGAAGAGGAAGAAGTAGACTCCATGCTGAGCAGGGAGCCCTATGCGGGGCCTGGTCCCAGGACCCTGGGATCATGACCTGAGCCAAAGGCAGACTCTGAAGTGACTGAGCCACTCAGGTGATCCTCAGTATCACCTAAGAGCAGGATAATTCACATAGTTCCTGGCCACATTTTCTAGTATACAAAGCCCCTGGCCTCTAGGATATTATAATTTAATTGCAAAAACTAATTATAGTTATTAATAATTAGAGAGCATATGATAAAACATGTATTAAGAGAAGTCTTTCTTGACCACCACCCTCCCCCAGGTCTCAGCCAGGTCATTTAGTTTTATGTCCTTAAGGAATGTTTCTTTTTATTAAAGCACTTTTGTTGGTTTGAGGCTAGGCTTTCTTTAGTTTGATTAAATAATTCTTTTCAGTTGTCAGAACAGATTCACCAAAGTCTTTACAGTGCCCAAAACATAGTGGGTGCTAAATAAATATCTGCTGATGGAAGGACTGAATGTGAAATGCAACATAAACACTCGGAAAAGTGAAGGTCACCTTGGGTTTGGATTTGTCAAGGAAAGTCATAATAAGTAAATAGCATTTGAATTGGCTCTAGAAGACAAGGACATGGGTAAGTGGGAAGAGGAAGAGAGACATTGAGTGGGGTGGTGTAAAATAAGATAACACAAAATTAACCATTTTAAAGTGAACAATTCAGTGGCATTTAGTGCATTGACAATGTTGTGTGACCAACCACCAACTCAATCTAACGTATTCAAACACTTTCATCACCTCAAAAGGAAACTGTACTCATTAAGCAGTTGGTCCACATTTCCTCTTTCTCCCCAGCCCCTGGCAATCAACCAGTCTGCATTCTGTCTCTATGTGTTTACCTATTCTGGATATTTCATAGAAACTGGTATCCTCTGGTGTATAACCTTTGTGTCTGGCTTCTTTCACTCACCATAATATTTTCTATGTTCATTCACGTAGCATATATCAGTGCTTCATTCCTTTTTATGGCTGCGTATTTCATTGTATGTATATACCACAATTTGTTTTTCCATTCATCCATTGATGGGCCTTTCTTTGGTTTCTTTCCACCTTTGGCTATTATGAATAGTGCTGTTATGAACATGCATGTGCATGTGATTTTTTTGGTATCTGTTTTTAATTCTTTACGGTATATGTCCAGGAGTGAAATTTCTGGATCATATTGTTATGATATGATAGTGATTTGGGGAAAAATTACGACCTACTACTTATTTGATATACTATCAAAAGATCATTTTGTGAATATTAAAACTATTCAGTTCAAATGTTTACATTAATGTAAAACTTGTTTTCAAGTTTATGATTGTTTCTTTCATAAACCTATTCCATTATAATTATTTTCTACTGTATATGAGTTTAAAATAGAAGTTTACTGCCTGTTTTGTTTGAGCCCTTTTATCTTCTTAATACTCCAAATCAGTCTTCAATTAAGGTGATCCTTAAGAGTTGCTGATTAATGCAATTATGAATCCCGTTTCCAATGTCACCATATTTTTATTTACCTTGACATTTCTTCATAATATTCAGCAAATTGGTAAACATAAGTATAAAAAAAGAGTTTTTCCATTCTCCTTGGATTCTTTCATTTCGTGAGATGTGTATTTTCCATTGTTTTCTTTTACTGCCCCTAGCCTGAAATAACAACCCATATCCTGTTGCTAAACTCTATGCAATTCAAATTCTTTAATTGGAACAAACGTCAGCTTCCAGTTCTATTCCTTTGACTTTCTTTATACCCTCCTTAGACTGGAAATATCTGGAAATCCTATTCTGATGGAAATCAAACCAATTAGTCAAACATGAAGATAAATAACTCAAATGCTATTTAATAAATGACTTATTTCTTCCTACCCTGATTTCCATGATCACTTCAGAGATCAGAGATTTAGTCCAGTAAAGTACTGAGAAACTATATTTCTAATATAATAAAAATCACATTTGATCATTGAGTAAAACTCAATAATTGATACAGACATTCTTTGTAAATAAAAAGTTACCAAACTCTTATGTGTAGTTGGATTCTTTCAACCACTGGCACCTGGATGGTTTATATACGAGTAAGGAACCATAGCTTATATGTGCATTGGACATCTTTTGTTTTCACCTGCCCAACATTTATTGCTAATTCTTTTTCTGATAGCACACTCATTCTACCTTTGGAAACCAGCCATTGCAATTAGATACTGTCTTGGTGGGATGATATATCAAGGTACTCTACTTTTCCTGGCTGAGGGATAGGAATGTGACCCAAGTTTCATGAATCACATTTCATTCACAGGAACGTGATCTTTAAGCAGAGTAAAAAACAAATCTGGAATTGATTTTAGGAGGCCCTGAAAGTGCCCATTAGTTCCTGCCACTCATATCACCAGGCTTGATTGATTTAGCTTTTCTGTCAGTTTTGTTAGCAACTAGCTCTGCATCCTCCTTCCAGTAGTTATATTCACACATGAAGGAGCTATCCCTAATTCTAATGCCATCCCACAGAAAATAGTCTGGGAGAAAGAAGAACCCATCCAAACAAAAGAGCTTACGGAAGCCTGAACAGATGTTTATCTTAAGAGATGGTTCGAAAAGAAGTATAAGGTTATGACTGGTCAGCAACCACATGGCCAGTACTAGATTGGTTCATATGACTAATAACAAGTATTGGAAAAATTAGAGTGTGGTGCTAATCAAAAATATTCAGTTAAGGCAAATTCTAAAACTTCAATGTCCTCATATATTTGTTTTGTTTTGTTTTGTTTTTTTCTGGCATCTAACATTAAGTTATTTTCAGAAGTAAATCCTGTTTCTTGCTCTTCACTTTATGGCACACTACAAAACAGTGGTTCACAGGGTAAGGTCCCCAGATCAGCAGCATTTAGGAACTTGCTATAGAGGCAAATCCTCAGGACCCAGATCTACCATTTCAGAAGCCCTGGGGGTGGGGCCTAATTAGCCCTCTGTACTTTAGCAAACCCTCCAGGTGATTCCAAAGCAGAAAACATTACAGAACCACTGACCTAATGTCCTGCAAGAGGTTTATGGACAGTCACAAGTTTGATCTTTCAGAGGTGGTAATGTGTCAATGCCCAGGGAGACACATGGCCTTTCATATGTTGAAGGAAAACTCTGATTTTGGGAGAACTTCCCAACAGCCCTTAACGTTTCCTTCCTATGACAGATTTCTCAGTATCCTTTGGGAAGCTGTGGTCTCCAAGTCAGATGTTCTGCTTTCTCGGCCATGGTCTGGCATTGAACTCTACTTCCACCAAACTCTACACCATGCAAATTAAAAGAGAAATAAATAAAGCAACTCCAAAGCAATGGAGATCTTTTTTTTTGAAATGTTATACCAAGAAAACAACAACTGGGTGAGGAGGCTGAATTCAAAAGGATGGGCTGGTTTAGAGCCAATAAAAACAACTGATGTGTGGTAAGCAGAGGCAGTTACAGAAGGAGAGGGGAAAAACTGGGTTCTGTGGAATGGACTAAGAAACTGTGGGGAAGCAGTTCGTAAACTGAGAAAGTGAGTCCTCACTAGCACAGGCCCACTTTCCTCCTTAATTAGACTGGAATTGCCCATTAGTGGGACTCATCTGTGATTAAAAACCAACACGACCAAAACAGTAAAACGCTGGAGGTACAAGCTTTAAACCAAGACCATCTCTAAGCTGGTGTGTGATTGGAATGCTGCTGCTGCTGGTTCTGTGAATCAGTGAGGTTGGAAACTTCAAGACCCGGTGAGTGCAATCCCCACTTTGGGGAGAGGAAGAGAAATTTTAGTTTCCCGAAGAGTGGAGATGCACGCAGCAAGATGGACTGATTTTGCTGTCATTTAAGCTGGCACTGTTAATGAAAGGGGCCTTGAAAGCTGTCAGGGAAGGGAACTGTTAGGCACGTCAGAGTAGAGCAGTGTCATAGACAAGGTGCTGAGCACTGCTGTTGGAAGGATTACACGTTGCTTGAATTTTAGTTCTGGCTCTTTTCACCGCAAGTCAGATGTTATTCATTATTTCAAAGTAAAATTTTAGGCTGAATAAATAAATAATGCAAAAAGCAAATAAATTGCAGACGGTAATTTTAGTCATAGCTTCCTATTTAGCTCAGTGCAATCTTGTTACTTAGGGCATCACAGTTACTTCTATTGTTTATATAGAAGCCAGTGAAGATCTGCCTTGAGCAAGACGATACTAGAGTGGGCAGTGATGCAATTACTTTAAAAACCCAAGCGGTGAAACTTGACTATCTTGTCCTGGGAAGATACTGTTATGTGTTGATGCTCCTATTTTCTCAATGCTAGAATGACAGCATATGTATTTCCCAGAGCATACAGTAAATATTTGCCTTTTCTTTTAAATATTTGGAGTGGCTAATTGTCTCTACTATGATTAGCTAGGTTAAATATGCTGTGTTAAAAAAAAGTCCTGATATATGCCCTGATGCATAGCTTTCCAAATTATCATGTGTATCATCTCCAGTAAGTTGCAACTTTTAAAATTATTGTTGTAGTCTCATATAATTATCATTTGATTTTAGAACATTTTAGTTCTAATATAAAGTGTGGTCATGGCTTCCTGAGTTGTCATAATTCATCAGATCTTTATTCTCATACATCTCATCTCCACATCCTTTCTGAACAGTACGCTGTAATTTTTAGGTTGCCAAGTATGATCTATCAAAACTAGAACTTGGGTGTGGTACTTAGCAATTTTTAGATATGCCAATAAAATAGTAATCTGATGTCTAAGGAAAACTGGATAATTTTCTATTGATAATTTATGGTATTTTGGATCCTCTTAATATTTAAGTGTACACCAGAGGAGGTGAGAAACTGAAATGCATTAAATTATATGTTGAGCTAGACTCATATATCAAGTAATTTTAGAGGGTGGAGAATAAAAGCAGGAATATTGCAGAAATAGAAGATAGAATTTCAAAGGCAGGAAGAAACTCGAGGGAAGAATAATTAAGAATGGATAGGTAGAGATTTGTGGATAATTACAAGATATGTTAGGGGGACATGAATGTGGTATTCGTTGGAAAGGGATTAAGAGTAAAGGCTGTGAAATATACTAGAAGCAGAAAGTCTGGAAGCATAAACTATATTTTTAGGATGTATCGTATCGTAATATCCATATATGATCTAAGGTATTCATCTATATTATCAGACTTGTTGAACACCCTACGGTATGGTCAATATGTAAATAAATGTGTTAGCTCTATCAGAGAAGAAGGTGCACGTTTGCAAAGAGAAGGACTTTGTCAGCCTTTCTAAAAGTGAATATCCTAGAAAATCACTGTTGTCATTTTCAGAAAGTTTGTATTGGGTCAGTATTTTTAGATGGGCTCTGATGGAATTTATTTCCCTTTGCTTACTTTTCTATGAGTGTATCATTAAGGACACTGCAGAACTCCTGCATCTTTAATCAGGCAAGCACAAATGACTGGAAGAATGGAAAGTGAAACCACCAGGTATCCTCCAACAAGCACGGTTATTTGCATCACCTTGTACCCCAGCTGTGGGCCCTACAGTTGCTTAGCCATCTTCTTCCTGCAGCCCCTGTGTATGTGACAGGCTTTGACTATCACTGACAGGCACATTATCATTTTCCACTTTGCTTTATGTTTACTTTATTTTATTATTTGCCACCCCACCGCCCCCTTCCCTAAGCCAGGATTAGAGAAAAAAATAGATTTTTATATTAAAAAGCAAATATGTAAAAAGTTATTTGAAATAAATAATGTAGGTTTAGAGCTTTATGTTTCCACTCAATTCTAAACACCTTTATGATCTCTAAATGATGGAGAGAATGCTTGTTGTTTTTCAGTGAACTTTTAAAGCTTAAAGTTGAGGGAGAGTGGTCAAGTTCCAAGTATGTGTTTCAACTCTATGAATTCTTGCTAATTAACAAGGTGAATTGAGTGAAAACATGCCTGCAGAGCTGGTATTTTACCTCCTACTATGAGACTGTGCTGGTTCCTTTTATTTTCAATTTTTTTCCCCTTCCTTTCTAATCTGTTAAAATACTCTTTGCATCTTCTGATTGGCTCTTTGTTGACCGTCGTTTACCATAGACATTCTGGTGATACATTTATAAAATTTTTGTAGGGGCTCAAACACATAGGGAGATATGGCATCAGTAAAATGTTAATGGCAGAGAAAGAGAAGAAGCAGACTTTAAAGCTTATCTAAATGGAGCTCACTGTTTAGCATTGCCTGAAATTGCTCTACCCTCTTTAAGATTTCCTGGTAATTTCACACTTACTTTGAATAGTCTGTGAAGGAATAATAAGCCTTATTCCTTGCCAGAGATGCTTTGTTTAAATCAAATCCTCTGGAGAAAAACTCAAGAGGAAAAGCTGCTGAGTTTACTTAATATAAAAAAAAAAAAAAAAAAAGTCTTTCCTTTTTTTTTTTTCCTGTAAAGTTTCCTTGACAGCATTACTTGTTGATTAAAATGCTCCACAAAGTTCTAGTGATCCTGTCAAGACCACACTCTCTTTTTTTACTGCAGAGGCAAATGTTAACCTCTCCTGAGGTTTCTCCAGCAAAGCATTTTCTCCTTTTCACTGCTTAGCATTGCCAGATGTGCAATTAAATGGTCATTTCACCTTTATTATAGTTTTCATGGTGTGTTATTTTCATTATTTTTCTTGTTTATGTACACTGTAGCAGTTATGGTCTCCACATGCTTGCTATGTAAAAGAGCTCTTACAACCCAGCTGAGAGATGCAAGCTGGTGGGGGAAAAACCAGCACTGTCTCCCATTTATCTTATTTTAACCCTCAAAGGTAAATTCAGCTGGGTAAATGTGTTTCTAAGAATCTTTCGGAGATCAGACAATATTTTTGTGTGTTTCCTCATCAGTATGAAGAAGCCTACATCTGTAGAATCTGATTTTATCATTTAGTAGCTTTGGGCTATTCAGAAAGTCCTTTTGAGGTAAGATGCTTAAGCAGGTGAATTAGTAGCTGAGGCGTGGTGGAATAAATATGTGTAGGAACTAGGCTCTGTGTGTGTGTGTGTGTGTGTGTGTGCGTGTGTGTGTGTGTGTGTGTGTGTGAGAGAGAGAGAGAGAGAGAGAGAGAAAGCGCATGGGCAGGAGAAAGTTAAGGATTCCTTCTTGATGAATATAAATGAAAGGCAATTTCAAAGAAAATGGGAGTCTAATAATTTAAATAACTCTTAGTAAGACATACAATTGAATTTATTTTTCCTAATGTTATTCTCAGAGAAATCCCAAATATCTTGTTTCATGGGAATCTGGAATATGTACGGTAGAAAATGCAAATATGCCATTATTGCAGAAAGAATTACAGAAATAAAACTTCTAGAATGCACATACTTTCAAGCATGGTTTTTAAAACTGTCCTATGAAAATGATATATTTCTAATGAGCAATTTTAATGTTTAATAGGAAAAAGGGAAATTGGATTTATGGGAGATGAATCTATCCCATCCAATTAGAATTATGAAACTTTCCATTTATGTTTCTTCAAAGAGTTTTGCTTTGCTTTGTTTGCCTGTTTTCTGTCATAAAGTGTGGAAAGTTGGCTGTGCTGCACCCAGGAATATGAGTATGCGAATGCTAATACCATTTGTTTTCGATGGCCTCACGTAAAAGTTAACACTTCTGTTAGGAAAGACAGGAGTAAATCATTACATTTGCAAGAATCCAGGTTAGTACTGATGGTGTCCATCAGCAAGTGTTTATAGGAGAGGACACAAATAATAGGATATTTTTCATCTTTGACATTTCACCTCTTATCTTTCCTGCTTTTGAGAGAAGACGCTTTTGTTCTATCCATCCCAGAAATATATGTGAAGGATTTTAGTTTATTTATGATAAAGAATATGTAAATAAATGTATCCATTAGTAGCCAAATTTAATGAATGAAAGGTCAGATTCTTTTAAAAGTTAGCAAATTGCTTATTTTCCTAATTCTGTATTCCAAGTTCACGTGTAATATGTTTTGCACCCATTGTTGATAGATTTCAGCCCATCCCATTTTCAGCAAATCTAACAGTACTTTATTTCATTTGATTTTGGCTGTGCAAATTTCCTCCATATTCTTAAAATTCATTGCAGGCCTTTCCAGTGACTAAGGCGGTATCTGTCAGTGATCGTGGAATTGATTGATTTCAAAAGCTTCTTGTTGCTATTATAGAACTTGGCAAAGAGAAGACTCATGGCAGCGATAGATGTATCTGGGAACCTTTTATGAGACCGGTGGGAATCTTCTAAATATTTTTGGTGGTTCCCCCTCACCTCACTCCCTTTTGCCTTTATGCCTGAACTGAATACTAACATGACTATGGTATACATATGCTACTCATCCTGAATGTACTAGAGTTGACTAATAATGAGAATTTTAAGCTGAGGTTACTAAGAGTTGAACTTCCTCTTCTGTTAGATAAAAATCTTGTTTATCACCAACTACTTAATAGCAGATTATCAGCAGATTTTTCTTCATTTTCATTTCTTTAAGTTTGTAGATGCTTTTCAATTCATTAAAAACTTTAGCTCTCGAATAAGAAAAATAGACTAAAGTTTTGGATATTAAGCTTAGTTATCCCTTTCTCTTTTCTATCTTCATCCTTGTCCACCCTTTAAAGCTTATAAATAGTTTGTGGAAGCATTGTAGGAGAATAAGAAACCAAATGTTGTAAAAATATTTAGCAAGCATATATGAGTGCAGGGTAAAACATTAAGAACACAAAACAAACAGAAACCATCGTCTTTGTCTAAAATTTCAACTTTGTTAAAAATTAGAGGCTCTGGGGCGCCTGGGTGGCACAGCGGTTAAGCGTCTGCCTTCAGCTCAGGGCGTGATCCCGGCGTTGTGGGATCGAGCCCCACATCAGGCTCCTCCACTATGAGCCTGCTTCTTCCTCTCCCACTCCCCCCTGCTTGTGTTCCCTCTCTCACTGGCTGTCTCTATCTCTGTCGAATAAATAAATAAAATCTTTAAAAAAAAATTAGGGGCTCATTCTATGTATCTTATCTTGATAATGATAAATTTCTTGAATTAAAAGTCATCTTTACAGAAATCTGTCATACTTTTTCAACATTATGCTTTTCTATTCTGTCATTTTCACTGTTTAAGCATTTAAAACTGGAAAAAGGATGATATTTTAGGTTAATATATGTGTTCATAAAACCAATAACCAAAGAATATGTAAGAAAGAGTTAGACATTGATATCAGAAATCATCCTTTTATTGTGAAATTTCAAGAAAAAGAACCCTTAAGACTCGGCTAATATCGAAGTGAAGGAAATGTATATCTGGGCATCAACATTTTACTGAGAAAACTGATTGGCAAAAAAAACAGATAGTGAGGTCAGGATGAAAATAATGTCAGTAAAATATATAAAGAAAACTATTCTGGTGAAGGCAAATAATAAGAAGAGGAAAACTTTGAATTCATTTATTCAGATTTTTTCTTCTAGGAGTGTATTTGAAGTTTGCACCTCTTTATGGTATATTTTCTGTATATTTTTGAATCTAAAGGATGAGATGTTCCTGGCAGAGAAACATGGTTCTCAGTCATTGGTCTCATTTTGTTTCTGGGTAATTGAAAATAGGGCCATTGTATACAGCTGAGAAGATTGTACCTTGCACCACTCCAGATGTAAAAGGCACTACAACCTCAAGTGGTGGTTCCAGATCACTTATTTTGCTCAGTGGATTAAACAGATGCTTATAATACATACGGAATTTTGTGTGGTGGACCAAGCAGATGAAGGTTAATCAGTAGACCCCATGCTTTGCTTTTCACGCTTCCTAATCCCCCGTTCTTATTTCTATGTCTTCAGGTAGGTTGAATAATAAGTAGATCTTGCTGATTCTCTCAATATCCTCCTCCTTTCCCACTCCTCTGGCCCCACGCACGCAGCTATTTTGAAATATCCCCAGAGTTCACAGTAAAATGTTGCATGATTTGATAAAGACCACCTTTGTGTAGCTGTTGATTTGAGTGGGTTTTCTGGGTGGTCTTGTAGATTGGATATGAATGTTAGCATATCTAAAATTCCCTTTGCTGCAACTAAGGGAAATATCTTCTGATCACAGGCAGCAATTCATTGAAATCACAGGTGATTATATTGCTACCCTGTGTTAAAACATAAAAATAAATAGTTTAAAAAGAAAACTTTATAAAGTATTTCTTTTCAGTTCCTAAAAGAAACCTGATGCACTCTCAGTTCTTTGAAATAAAGCAGAGGATAGTTAACATTTTTACTCTGAAAAAGTAGGGGCAATGGTTGTATTACATGCCCTAGGGTGTTTGGGATGTAAGAATATGCAGTATTCCAAATGATATTCCTACAAATTCTTCACAACTACAATGTACAACCTTTGCAAGAAACATTTTTATTTTTACCTTTTAAAAAGTTGTATTTTGGGTGTGTCATCCCTTTTTATTTTAACCAAGTCTTATTTATATATAATATTCAAAACTAGCTGAAAGTAGTAAAAGTAGCAAGGGAACAGTACTGAAAAAGATATTTTTATAAAACAGTGTTTTATATATTGTTATGCCTAAAATTATTTGGCTGTACTTACCAAGAGCAAATTCTCATGATTTGGGTTAAGGTGCCCTTATTTACCTTTATAACACAAAGTATTTTTGTACACGCATGCCAACAAGAATAGTTCATTCAAATATAACTATTTTAAAAGTTGTCATTGTCCTTTTTGAATTTTTCTTTAGATTTGTAAGGTCCACTGCCTTGTTGGAGCACTGAAATTTATCTGGCAAGAATTTCGAAGAGATTTTGTTTTAATAAAATAGCTGTCCTTTCTCCAGATGTATGTATTTTTGATTCTGAGGGATGATATTCTAAAAGGGAGAGTATAACATGCAATGCCATTTCAAAGCTCACTACATTTGCTTTTCATTATACTTCATGGTTAAGCAGCCTTCTGAATTTGATGAATTTTATTTGCTCAATTAACTATATCAGTAGCATATTGTAAGGAAGCCGTAAGATGGTAAATGTATGCCATAGAGCAAATATAACCAGCTTCCACCTTTCCGGAGTTGTTCCTCATTTTAATGGGCATCATGTGCATTTCCAAATATCCATTAACTATTTTATTATTGGCTTCTTTGTACTCATCACCTGCCTTTATGTTTTAGACAGCTGGTTTACCTTCTTTTCCCCTGCTCAGTACCACAATAAAGGCATATCTTGGCTTACTGCCCCCTTAAATATACTGTATGGCTAATACTTCTCTATGTATCAAATTTTCCCAGATCCCCCCAAAAAATGATGCCAATGGGGATTCTGGCAAGAGATATTCTAAAATAGACCTCAGTGTTTTAAGTGTTTCAAGACAAGTCTGTAGAATAGTTTTAACTCCATGTTCACTATATCTTAGATATTTTTTATTATTTCTATTTCCTCATTAGATTTGGAAGACAATCTAATTCAGTCAATCAAACACTTTGCAAGCCATCAGTACAAAATATTTCTTCCCTAAGGTTTAATGGCAGTTCTTAGCTAGATGAAGGAAACGAAAAACAAAAAACCAAAAAAAAAAAAAAAAAAGGAAGTTTTTGAGGTCTAATGTGAAAAACTACCAATACCCTATATATTTTCAGGATGGATTGGAGAAAAAAAAGAATTAAGTATATAACTCTTTACTTATGCTTCTAGCCATTGTAGACTAAAAGGGATCTGATATATTCTCATACCTTAAACAACTAAAATCTGGACAAAAGTATAAAACAATATTATTCAGCTATTGGACAAAAGGCAGCACAGGTCTATGATCGCTGAGAGAAGGATAATAAAAGGAGAATCCTTTTATTGTGTCAGCTGAATTTCTAGAGATAGTCTCCAGATCACAGTGTAGAAATGGAAAACTTAAATAGAGTCCAGGAGTCCTGCTGAGTTATAGAGACTGAAGTCAAAGTTCAGGATAGTCCAGAGGTCTAAAATTTTTCAGACAGTATACTAGAAAAGAAAAACTGTACAGAAAGAGAGAGAGAGAAAGGAAACGAATGAGGGAGAGAAAGAATGAAAGAATGAGAATGGACACTGAAAACCTAGAGAGATGTTTCCCTCAGTGTTTCATAGAGGATATAATTGTACATGTCTGAGGGGAAACAAGCAAAGGCCAAGGAAAGAAGTACCAGAAGCCATATGATAAACAATTCCTAGAACTCACACAGGTCTAGGAATACATGGGATTTCCCCCAGTGAAAGTAGAGAAATCACTTAAGGCATGAGGCATTTGTTAGAGTTCAAAAAAGTGTGTTTCTTTAGAAGTGGTATTAAATTAGCTCTAGACAATAAGTTTCCCTGTGCCTTCTTTAACATAGCTTCTAAGAAAGTTTCAAAAGTGGCTTAATTGTGTACCATTACAAAGTCAAACACACCTTAAAATCCGGAACACAATGTATATTTCAAAATGTCTAACATGCAGTAAAAAATTACCAGGCATGTAAAAAGCAGTGTAACAATGACTTGTATCCAGAAGCAAAAAAGATCCATTAATAGAAACACTCCAAGATGACAGAGACAATGAAATCAGTGGACAAGAATGTTAAACAGCTACTATAAATATGCCCCTAAATTCATGAAGGTAGAAGAAAACATAAATATGATGAGAAGAGAAAAGGTCAATATGAAAGATACCCAATGGAACTTCTAGAGATGAAAAATGCATTATCTGAAATAAAATTCACTAGATGAGCTTAACAACAGATTAAATATTGTAGAAGTAAAGCCTGGTGAACTTGAAAACATAGAAGCAGAAGTTAATTGAATGCAAAATGAGTATCAGACAGTTACAAAGTTTTAAAGAATAAACAGAGGAGTGCCTGGGTGGCTCAGTTGGTTAAGCCACTGCCTTTGGCTCAGGTCATGACTCCAGAGTCCCAGGATTGAGTCCTGCATCTGGCTCCCTGCTCAGCAGGGAGTCTGCTTCTCCCTCTGACCCTCTCCCCTTTCATGCTCGCTCACTCTCTCAAATAAATAAAATCTTCAAAAAAAAAAAAAAAGATTAAACAGAGCATTTGTAACCTATGGAAGAAAACAAAATGGTCCAACACATTTGTGATGAGAGCCTCAGAAAGAAAGAGGGATGTAGGCAAATATTTTTTTAAATAATTGTCAAAAATGTCTCCAATTTGACAAAGCTATAGAGAAGTTCAGTGAACCCAAAATAGAAGAAACATAATCAAAGTGAGTAAAAGGAAAAAAATCTTAGCAGAAGTTGGATAAAATAGCCACAATACATAGAGAGGAAAAAGATCAGAATTACAACAGAATTCTTAGAAACCATGCAATTTGGAAACAATAGAGTTGCATCTTTAAAATACTGGAGAAGGAAAATTTCCAACTTAGTTTAAAGAATTTAATCGATCCAAAGAGAGTAGGAAAGGGGAAAAAGAATGAAGAACAAATAGAAAACTAATGGTATATGGTAGACTTAAACCAATCATCTTCATAGTTACATGAATTTGAAATGGCTTAAATACTTCAATTAAGAGGTGCAGATTGTCAGACAGAATAAAAGAACAAGGTGAAATATGCATCATCTACTAAAAATCCACTTTAAGCATAAAAATACATTCAAAGTAAAGGAATGGAAAAGTTCTACCAAACGGTAATCAAAAGAACCACCATATATTGCTGAAATAGACTTCAGAATAGGAAATATTAACAAATAATAAGAAAGACTTTTCATTATGTTAAAGGAGTCAATTCATCAAAGTGAAATAATCTTAAATGTATATAAAGCCAATGATAAGGCTTTAAAACACCTAAAGCAAAAACTTGACAATATTGTTAAAAGACAATATTAAGATAACAGAAGGGTGTCAAGAGCTATGAAGAGTCTGGGATTTTACCCTGTTTGCAAGCTAGTAGGATAACATGATGCATCTTCGTTAAAAAGTGGCCATGACTCCTGAACGCACTACCTGGCAGAAAGCACTGGACTCTTCCCTTAGAGACCAGGGACAATTTATTACTTACAGCAGTAGCAGTAGCAGACTATTCCATCTTCTTGTACAGGTTCATCAAGCCCCATTTCCTACAGGACAATGTGACAAGGACCAGATGATGTCTGCACATGCATTGAATTGGGTTATAGAAGAGAAACTTTGAGTCTAGGGAACATAGATCTTTCATAATTAGTTGTGAGCAAAGCTGCCTGACATTTTTATCTGGAGGGAGGCATTATCTTTTTTATAATGGGCAGTAAATAAGCCTACTCTTTGCTCCAGAGGGAAACACCCACCATTTTTATCTTTCAAGGCTATTTCTTCTATCTTCCATGTCTGTTTACTTGAAAACAAGCAAAATTCTTGAAAACATGTTTTGGCATAAAGGTGAAGTCAATTATGGCCTCTAGAAACAAGACTGCAAAAAATGTGAGAAATGTGTGGAGAATTTTCTGTTAAGACCATGTACAAACTAGGAGAAAATGTTTTCAAAATGTGTATCTAAGAAAGGATGTGTTTCCAAAATATGTAAAGAGCTCTTAAAACTCAGATAAAAAAAAAAGCGCAAACATTTTGAACAGACATTTCATCAAAGATGATACATGGATTGCATGACAAACACAAAAATACCCTCAACAGAAATAAGTTATTGGAAAAGTTTAAATTAAAACTGCACCGATATACCACTGCACCCCACTAGAATAGCCAAAATTAAAGATTTGCTATATGAAGTATTGGTGAGCATGTGGAGTAAGTTTTATACATTGCCAGTGGAAGTTCAAAATGGTATGTTTTGAAAAACCGTTTGGCAGCTTTTTAATACAATTTAATACATACTGACCAAATAAGCCATCAATCTCCTCCTAGTTATGCATCCATGAGAACATATGATAAATATCAACACAAAACATATTCAAATATTAATAGACCTTTATTCCTAATATCCCCCAACCGATGAATGCCACACAGTGGAGCATATCTCAGCCATACAAAAAGAAGAACTCTTGATACACATAACATGGATAAACCTCAAAAGCATTATGCAAAGTAAAAAAGGCCAGACACTAAAATACTGCATAATTTCAATTTAAAGGACTCATGGAAAAAAATAAACCTAGTGTCAGAAAGTGCTTCTTTGCCTGCGTTGGCAGTGAGAGAACTTTTTAGGATGAAGGAAATTTTCCAATCTTGCTGTAGTTCTGATTACATTGAATTATTTCTTTAGAATTCTTGAATTTTACGTGCAATTTTTACTTCAGTCAAGCTGTTAAAAATAGAAATGTGGCTTTCTTTATTTCAGCAAGTTGCCAAATTGACTAGCCATATTTTGTCTTTTTGTAAGCATGTTCTTAGCGCTGTTTGATAGTTTATTTTCTCTTTCTCTCTTTCTTATAAATAAATAATAGTTTGCAAATTGTCATTTCATGAGGTTTTGTTATTTATTTTTAAAATCACTGATGTTAAAATTCAGCCAGGTTGGAATTCTCTTACTGCCTGAAACTCTAGCTTGGCTTTGGAAGGTAGTGTATTTCAGGCAAATGAGAAATAATCTATTTCATTTTAATTTTCAGGATGTTCCTCCTGAGTTCAGTTCTGTTTACCTCTATGAGCCTGGCCAAATTTTTGACTTAATGTTCTTGACCTTACCTCGATAACTCTGAAGGTCATTATATGTCTTATAACATTAAGAGCCAGTATGTATTGAGCACTTATTATGTGGCAGATCCTATTCTAATGACTTCATAGATTTATATCTTTTAATTCTCACAGCAATGTTGTAAAAGGAATGAAATTATTTTTTCCCATTTCATAGATCACGAAACTGATATATAGCAACTTCCAAATTCATACAGCTGATCAATGAGGAAACAGAGATTTGACTCTAGGCAGTACAATTTTAGTTTGTTCCCTGAACTGAAATCTACAAATCCTCTAAAATATAGATCTTAAATTTTAGCGTGTAGGAGAATCAGTTTACTTAAATTCTATTCTCAGATTTTTCCCTTTCCCTCATGATTCTTAGTTGGTGGGTTTAGGATGAATCCAGTAATCTCTTTGTTTAGCAAGCGCTGCAGGTAGTGGTTTGTCGAACCTGGGGCATCTGGGTGGTTCAGTCAGTTAAGCATCTGACACTTGGTTTTGGCTCAAGTCATGGTCTCAGGGTGGTGATCTCAGTGTTGTGAGATCGAGCCTCACCTTGGGGTCCGTGCTTAGTGTGAAGTCTGCTTGAGATTCTTTTCCCCCTCCCCCCTCCCCCTTCCCTGTACCTTACCTTGGTCACGTGCTCTCTGCCTCTCTCTCTCTCTCTCTCTCTCAAATACATAAATTAATTAATTAATTAATTAACAATTTTTTGACTTTAAGCTAACTGCTTAACTTTTCCAGGCCTTTGTTGTCACCTATTCAAAGGTCATGTTTTTTTTAGGATAGAATGGGATGACAGTTCCTGGCACACAGTAAATTCTCTAGAATAGATTAGTTTTCGTTGCTCTTGGTGGTAGTTGTTATTTCATAGAATTGGTCAACAGTGGCAACTGTTTTCAACCCTATATTTCAGTGAAATGATATTATCCAATAAGCAAAAGGTGTTTCAAAGTGAAAAGACATCTTATTGAATGTAAACACTTTTTTTTTTCAATTTGATTATATCAGGAATTACAGTGTGTTCTGCTCCAGCATATGTTTCTAAAATACCAATTAGCTCATCTGTAATTGGTAAATAGAATTACATTAGAGTAATGTGGACGTTGCAAAGCTTTATATTGTGATTTATGCCCCCCAAAGTGGGCAGAATAGTCAGAGTTGAATTATAACATTGGGCGGGAAAAGAAGGCCCTCAGCTTTGATACTAAGTAGTCAATGGGAGCCCTTTTGGTTTGAAGAAAATTTTAAAAACAAGGGCCAGTATTTGGGGCTCTGTGGCCACAGGAACATACTTCTTGCCCTGTGTGGCTCTTAAATATTTGCAGATTGTGCACTGCCCCCTGTGCCCATTTCAGTGGCAAGCCTGTTGGCTCAGAGTTTGCCTTCCAATTGGATTTTTCCTACGAATTCTAATTAACATATTGCCAGCACTTCCCATCAAGTGTGGAACGTTTTTGCTGTTGTTGCTGTTTGCTTTGTTTTTTGTTTGCTTGTTTGTTTTCAACTCTGGGCTGAGCTGCTTGCAAGGTACCAATATTATTTTTGCTAGTGATCTGTTCCCAAAGTTGCATGTTTTCAGTGGTCTTGCCAGAACCTATTTTCCCCACAAGTCATATTATTTTGGTTATGCCATTTTGTTTGCAATGTGGGGATTGCAGGATGCATGTTTCTTCTCATATACTTTAAACCCCATTTTAGGAACATGAATATCTCCTGCTTTGCAGTATCTTACAGTCCATGGAAGGGATGGTGTGTTAATGGTTTGTTAATTATAAAGTAACTTATTTTCTCACAGTGATCATTTCTTTCTTGCCACTAGTGTTGTATTTGTTTCTTATTATACTATTTTTTTTTTATTTTTAAAGATTTTATTTATTTATTTGGCAGAGAGAGAGACAGCCAGCGAGAGAGGGAACACAGGCAGGGGGAGTGAGAGACGAAGAAGCAGGCTCCCAGTGGAGGAACCTGATGTGGGGCTTGATCCCAGGACTCTGGGATCACACCCTGAGCCAAAGGCAGACGCTCAAGGACTGAGCCACCCAGGCGCCTCTCTTATTATACTATTGAGTAAATCCCAATTGAGTTACTTTCTTTTTTAAAGTTGGCAAGGTTTCTAATTTGTATTTGAATGTCTTCAATGCTTATATCAACAGAACATATAAATTCAACTTTAGTTGTTAGCTTTTATCTGTAAATTTCTGCTTCTTATCTAAAACTATGTAATAATCTATAGAGCTGGAAATAGTAGACAAAGAAAATAGTTTCTTTACTATAGAGATATTTTCTACAATAATTATGATTCTTATAATTACTATTAATTATTGAATGTCCATTATGTGTCCACTCATTTTTCTAGGAACTTGACTTGCAATATTACTAATTCTTAAAATATTTAGTGAATATAACATAGATTTTCTAAATAAAGAAAAAATAAGTAAATCTGTGTCTTTTAGAATCTTCAACAAAAACATGAGGGATATGAAATAAATTCCTATTACGAGGTAATACCATTGAAATTTCAACACCATCACATAAATATATTTACTAAATGATGGAGGAATTTATCGATATACCCATTATCTAGGTGCAACTACTTTAAAGATGTTAATGCACTCAACTCAGATGTTTCTTATAAACTTACCCCTTGCTTTTGTTATGGATCTGGACATGCTTTTACCAGAAATAGAACATAATCAAATGTACTGAAATAACTTTATGAATAGAAGCAGCATTGTTCATAGTCACTGAATATGTATATGATTATTTAGTAGATTAGGGTTTTAGTTTGGATCTAAAGAGCTTGAATAACAGCATTATTTTAAATTGTTTCTTAGGTGGTTTTTTAAGTTACTCAAATAGTACAGGCTCTCCCATTTTCTAACTGCATGACTTTGGTCCAATTACTTAAATGACTCTTAGTCTTAGTTATCCTTTCTATATAGTGGAGAGAATAAGTTCGCCTGTTCTTGAGTGGTCCCACGGGTTACATGTGAAGTAACTGCTATATAGTACATTCCACATACATGTTAGCTGGGAATATTGTTATTATTAAAATTAGAAAAAATCATTACTATATATCTAGTGTCTTGCTATCCATATTTGCTATATTTGCATAACCTAGGCAGGTATCGTCTGCTGAATGATTTAACAGATTTAGCTAGTTGCACTATGGCATGAATTTAACCTGATTTCATGGGATAAAACAGAATGAGCACAGTGGTTCATGGCTGTCAGTAGTGAAAAATAGCTGGAAATCAGACAAACAGCTTCATTGCTGAGATTGTTTCCGGGCTAAAAGTTCTTCCAACAGCTGTTTGTTTTGGCCATTAATCGTGTCCATTCTTTTTTTTTTTTTTTAAACTGGGGGAAATACAATTTTCTTTAAAAAGAGAATGTAGGCTGGTTATTTCTGAAGTCAGGAAGAACTCCTGTCCTTCCACTATTGTGGTCTTTTGGCTGCCTTGACAGTTGGACTGAGGACTTTTCCTTTTGTTTCTCTCCACTTTTTTATTCTCAGCGCTCAGACTCAGACTGCTGTAGTGGGAGGAAAAAATATAACTAGGAGCTCTTTAATCCTCGAGAAGAAGCTTTGTAACAGTCACCTTCAAGAAAAGTTTACTCCCCAAATGAGTATTTAATATTACATAGACACTGACTCACTGAACAGAGAGAGAAAGCGAGGCTGAGAGAGAGAGAGAGAGAGAGAGAGAGAGAATGATGAGAATATGAGAATTCTAGCCAGAAAGAAAGAAAGATACTTAACTAAAGATGAAGGGAAGTTTTGCTTCTTCCTGGAAGTTATATTATTAGTTGTGTTTTTTTTGTTTTTGTTTTTTTTTTTTGTTTGTTTTTTTTTTGAATCATGATGACTGCTAGTTTTGTTTAAAGTATTTGTTCTGGAAATACTAAAGTTGGAGTCTACCAGACTGAGGTTAGAAGCATTTTCTTTGGCAGCAAGAAGATACTTTTATAGAAGCCATGTCTGTACTTGGGGTTGCCTCAAAACTGAGACAGCCAGCTGTTGGGTCAAAGCCTGTTCATACTGCTCTTCCGATACCAAATCTTGGCACTGCTGGGTCACAGCCCTATTCTACAAGACCTTTGGAACTTACTGAAGCAGAGAGCTCAATGCTTTCTTGTCAGCTCACATTAAACTCAACCTGTGAATTTGGAGAGAAGAAACCCCTCCAAGAAAAAGCTAAAGAGACAGAAGACAGTAAGGTTAGTGGCTGAAGGTTACTTGCAGACTTACAGAGCTAAAATGCAGATTTCCTTGTAGGTGGAATATAAAGCATGTTGTGAAATGGGGTGTGGTAGAGGAACACCGGCGTAAGAAAGTAAGTAGTTTGTGTAGCTGAAAAGCTAAATATTTAGCTTTTGTAAAAGTGTATTGATAATTCATAGTTGTAGCAAATGTCATTGACAAATTTCTCTGAAAATGCATGTTTGTTATCACTTAGTACTACTTATTGGTAAAGTGCCTGGTTAGTCTTAGCACTTTATTACTAATAACCATAACCAGTCACAAATATGAGAAAAAGGGACCTATTGTTCATGCATATTACACTGTAAAAGAAGGAGATGTATCTGCAAAAATCAATATAGATGCCATCACTTTTTTCTAAATGTCATTTGCATTTTAAACACTTTCTGTTTGAATATATGTATCTTAGACTGCTTAATTCATTGTAATATGAACAAAAATGAAATATTAGTTTCCTTGATATTGCACATTTGTCTGGATTTTCACTTGTAAATTGAAACTCTACTGTTTTACTTATTACTGACATCTTTTTCAGTCATTTAATTTATGATATTTTGTAAGCAGTGGCTCCTAGCTCTTAGTTTCTAAGCCATACTGCAGTCATTTTCTCCAGATGCTAAGGGCTTGCATAGCCTTTCAGTTGTTAAACTTCAGGGAGATCCATTTGTAGCCTGATAAACATCACTTTTTAATGCAGCAGTAACTATAATGTCAAGCTTTCCAAAGTTACTGTCCTCACCTCTGGCTTAGGGACTGCTTCGATTTTACTTTCCCACCCAAATGTAATTTTAAAACAATTCAAGAAAAAACTTCGTGTTGAAATCCAATCTACAAGCTAAAAAGAAAGCCACCCCTTTTGTCTGAAATGTCCATTCATCTATCTCCACCTGTTCAAATCCTCTAAGGAACAGCCAAATGCAACTTTTTCCCTAAATTCTTTGCTAGCTACCCCTAACTCCTCCTTTCCTCTCTTGTGATTCTTTGGTTGTAGTAATACTTAAAGCACAATTATTTACATTGTATTTTAATTATCCGGATGACTTCTCTCTATTGTCACTGAATTGAAAATATGCAGATAGCAGGGCCTTATTTATACTGTGATACATCTCCCTCTGCCCATTCATTCATACATGAATGAATGAATGAAGAATTATTCTGACAAAAATTTAGTTAAATTTATTAGTCTTTTTGGATCATTTAGTTTATAAAACAGAGGGCTTGGAGTGAATGATTTTTAAGGTACTTGTTGCTCTAAAGTTATATTATTCCTTTTGTGTTTTAAGAAAACATTAGAAAAGCACACAAGAAAAATCAGTTAAAAAATAATTAATTGTAGGCTTATAGTTCTCATTCCAATGTAAGCAATTCAGGGTAAAAGAAGGGAAGCATAAATTATCAACAAAAGACTAAAAATATTTAACTTTATACAAATAATTAAAACTAAATGCCACATAGTTCTGTTCTAATGTTCTGTATACCCACAATGACTTGTCAGGATTAGATGGAAAGAATAGGTAGACCCTTTTTCTCTGCTGACCATGAATCTCATCTGCAGGTTTAGTCGAACTTCCATTTTGCTAAATGCCTTGGCCTAAGACTTGTGCACCATAAATACTGTTTCCAACAGAATTTTGGTTCATCTCTTTGGTTAACAAACATATCAATCACACATCTGATATTCCAATAAGACTTTGTGGTAAGCAATGTTGTATTTAGGGGATGTTTTTAACATGCCACTTATCAGATTAAAAACTTTTTCAAACAAATTTAAAGAATGCCTTGTCAGCATTTCAGAATATTCCTAAATGTCAAAAAAGTACATTTTAAGATTTTTATAAACTTTGAAAAAATAGAACTGAAGAAAATAGCAGAAATGACCAAGAAAGTTGTATTAGAGATAATCAGATTTGACTGTAAATAGTAGAAAACTCAACATAACAATAGAATAAACAGCATAGGAGTTTATTTATTTCTTTTTTAAAAAATTTAAATTCAATTAATTAACATATACTGTATTTTTAGTTTCAGAGATAAAGTTTAGTGATTCATCCATTGCATATAATATCCAGTGCTCATTACATCAAGTGCCCTCCTTAACGCCCATCACCCAGTTACCCCATCCTCCCACCCACCTCCCCACCAGCAACCCTCAGTTTGTTCCGAGTTAAGAGTCTCTTACGGTTTGTCTCCCTCTCTGATTTCATCTTACTTTCTTTTTCCCTCTCTTCCCCTATGATCCTCTGTCTTTAAATTCCACATATGAGAAAAATCATATGATCATTGTCTTTCTCTGACTGACTTATTTTGCTTAGCCTAATACCATCATGTAAAGGATATCTGGAAGTAAGCAGTCCATAGCTGGTAGGGTGGCTTCTTGAAATTTTCAGGGAATCCATCTCTCTCTTTTGCCCATCAGTTTGTGGCATCTATCTCTCTGCCTTGAGTGGATAATTGAGTTTTATTCAATTAGAAAGATGCACCCTGCTTCATTAAGGATTCTTCCACGTCCAATTGGACTGCTTACAATTCCAAGGACTAGATAGCCATTCCAGACTCTAATTGTTGACACCTCTTCTTCTAGCTACTGTTTTCCAGATGTCTCCTTCCTGGGTATCCCAAGTTATTCAGAGTGCTTGGTCTCACTGTCCTTTAACAAATAAATAACATTAATTCATATTCTATGCCACATATATTTGGAATCTCCATCACCATACCTCAAGAACTTATGTTTTTCTCTAGCTATCTCTTGTTCTGAATTCTTACTTTCTTTGAATTTTCTAATGTCTCTCTTCATATGGTTGGTTTTTCCATTCTTCCTGGACATTCATCCAAATGAGGAAGAGAGTCACTTTGCATTGGAAACTTTACTTAAGAATCAAGAGATTAAAGTTAAGAAAGGGGGTTCAATTTTGTTACAGCTCAGCAAATCACATGCAATTAAGCATTAGACATCCTTGTTCATGAAAGTCCCCTGGCCATACCCATGACCTTAGCCTTATTTTTTCATTCCCCAGCCTCGTTCCAGCTTGGTCTGCCACCTTGTTTTATTTCTCGTTTTTACTGTCATTTCAATTTCTTTCCAGTTCTGGGCCCACTCATCTTTTCCCTTTTTGATTACCTATGCAAACTCAAGATTCTTTACATTATTATAGAAAATAATTTTGGACACTGACCTTGTTCTTTATGGGAAATTTCTTATTTTTTTCTCATGACATTTCAAAGAAGGCTTTATTATCCACATTTACAGAGAAATAAATTCAGAGCAGGAGACTTAAGATCAGATGGTTAACTAGTACCAAAATCCAGAATTTGAATCTAGGTTTGTTCCTACAAAGCTTTTGTTTGTTTGTTTGTTTAAGTTTATTGCATTGTACTTTCTCTTTATGATGTAATTGCAGTATTTTTTTTCTAGCTATACCCTATCTCCCAAATCTCACCAACTCTTAAGAGTCAGTTCAAAAGTCAAAGAAAAGAATAAACAAATTGTTGTGGAGTTTAAAAGGAAGGAAAGTTTGCATCCAGTTAGGGAGGTCTGAAGGAAATTCTTGAAAAAGCAGTGGCCTCCTTGTCCATGTTAGTATGGACATTTGTTTCATTTTCTTACTTTACCAGTTGCAAGGACCATTAAGGTTCTTAATATTACATTCACAGGGTGTTAGCACTAATGCTTTAAAAACAGAAGAGACTTAAAGCCTTAAATTGGATATTTAAAAAAATATGAATAGCAATATATATGCAAGCAAATGTATTGTAAGAATAGTATTGCTATGGAGGGCAATATTTTTGTCGATTTTAGGCGCGAGAGAAATCCTATTTGGATGGAGTATTCAGGAAAGACTTCACTAAGTAGTTGGTATTTAATGGGTAGATAGGACGCAGGTATAGAAAAAATTTTAAAAAAGCATTTCTTGAAGGAGAGATTTGCATAGAATTCCCAGTGAGTAAACCATTAAAATTTGAGGAGAACTTTTATGGAAAGGAACAGGTTTGGGTCAGATTATACATGGAAGCAGACTTCATTAGATAGACATTGGGGAAGACTCATGTAAGAATGAGACAAAATTACACTGACAATGATATTTAGGAGAAATCAGAGCAGAGAAGGGCTAATATTAATTAATGTTTATAGAGGCTTGTTATATGCCTGATAGTGGGCCAAACACTTTATGGAATGTCCATCAGCCCTCATAATAGCCCTATGATATAGGCACTGATATTATCTTCATTTCATAGGTAAAGAAACTGAGGCGGAGAGAGGTTATATTACTTACCAATATTTCAGTGCTGGAGTGTAGGGGAATAGAGACTCAGACCAAGGCTGTGTGCCTCCAGAAGACTGTACTCTCATCTAATAACACTGCAACAGTGAAGACTTTGCTGTGTCAGTGGGAGAGAACAAGTTTTGATTGACTTGATTTCTAGATAGACTAGTAAGGTTTGTTTTAAATATTTGGTTAACACTGCTAGTGAATTGCAAATAAATCACTGGTGTACTCAAGTGCCTAGAATATCAGAAGACAATTAAGTTGACACACGGTCTCTACTGAATTTTTCAAATAACAGAAATAAATAAAAGAAACCCCATGATAGAATTATAGCAGCAGATGTCAATAGAGTAGATGACTGGCTCTGGCTTCCAGCTGTTTCCTTCTTGGAGAAGATGCCTGATTGCTGAGGACTGTTGACACTCCTGTTGGCTTGCTCACATGGTAGCACTTCCAAAGCTCTCCAGGCCTACAGCTGCACAGGTCAGCCCTTGGGTCCCTCTAGATGGTTCCGCCTTCCTAGCCTGTTTCTGCTGTGCTTGCACATTTACTTATTTGTACTTAAAGAAACATGATTATTTATTTTTCTGGTTATGGCTCATGTTCCAAGTTTCAGTTAAGCTGTTAATGGACGTTTTAATTGTTTTTGCCTTTGTGGTAGCAATGGTATGCAGAATGTTGTAATGATCGTTGAATTTTAACATTTTCTCTACTGGCAGAATGTTAAGCTTTTCAATATTGTACATTTATTTCTCTCGAGTAATCGTTCGTAGAGATGTAGCCTTTTAACGCTATTGTTTGCTCTTTTAGTTTGTGCTTTCCAAAGTCCTTAAAGAATTAAATCTCATGCTTTCAACTATGAAATTACTAAATATTCTTGGATAAATTAAAAGTGATTAAATGTTATTGAAAATCTCATACAACTTTTATGGTTCTTCTTCAAGTGTCAATATTGTATGTATATTTGATGCCAATTTGTCGAACATGTTCTTCTGAGTTTCTTAAAACTTTCTACTATTATGTACATGTTTCTTTTCTTTGATATAAAGGAAGGCAATAAATATATGTAGAAACATAAAATCTATAGATATGTCACTAATTTTTAAGCACAATTGCTTCATGCTTGTATGCTATCACATCTCCAACAATTATCCTCAGTCTTGAACTTAACGTATTAGGTGCATAGTTAAAAGAACATGAAATTCGGAGCTCAAAGATTTGACTTAAACTTCTGCTAGATCCTGAAAAGATAAGTCACTTAAATTCTTCAATCTATTTATCCTTGGAAATGAAGTTAATAGCTCTTGATAAGGCTTTTCTGAAGGTAACGTTTTTATTATCCTCTCCCTTTTTCCTTCACAATTTTGTCCTAGCACTTATCTATTTACTCTTATTTTTTCAGTCTCCTCCTCTCCAGTGGATGCTTTGGACCAGGATTTTTCAAACTTTGCACGTTTTGGACCTGATAATTCTTTGTTGTGAGGGCCAGTCTTACTATTATAGAATATTTAACAGCCTCCCTGCTATTACTGATTACATGCCAGTAGCATTCTTCAGTTGTGACAAACAAAAATGTCTCCAGACATTGTGAAACGTACCCAGAGAAAGGGCAAAATCAAACCCAGTTGAGAAACAGTTCTTTAGATTCAGCTTCCAAATCGCTCAGGTTGTCACTATTTTTTTTGCCACTTTTTATTGAAGTATAATTGACACACATTACCTTAGTTTCGGGTGTGTGACATAGTGATTCAACAACTCTATACCTTATGCTGTGCTCACCACAAGTGTAGCTACCATCCATCACCACACAACGCTATTACACTATCATTAATGATATTTCCTATGCTGTATATTTCATCCATTTCATTCCATAACTGGAAGACCATGCCTCTTACTCCCTTTCACCCGTTTCGCCTATCTCCCCACAGCCCTTCCCTGTAGCAAGCATCAGTTTGTTCTCTGTATTTATGAATCTGTTTCTGTTGTTTGTTCATTTGTTCTGTTTTCTATATTCCACATATAAGTGAAATCATATGATATTTGTCTTTCTCTGGCTGACTTATTTCACTTAGCATAATGCCCTCTATGTCCACCCATGTTGTTGCAAATGGCAAGAACTCATTCCTTCTTATGGCTGAGTAATATTCCATTGTATAAACATACCACATCTTCTTTAGCCATTTATCTGTCAATGAGCACTTGGGTTGTTTCCATTTCTTCAGTCTTGGAAATAATGCTGCAGTAAACATAGGGGTGCATCTATCTTTTCAAATTGGTGTTTTCATATTCTTTGGATAAATACCCAGTAGTAGAATTACTGGATCATATGGTCTTTCTATTTTTAATTTTTTGAGGAACCTCTGTACTGTTTCCCACACTGGTTGCACCAATTTACATTCCCATCAACAGTGTATGAGGGTCCCCTTTTCTCCACATCCTCATCAACACTTTTTATTTCTTGTCTTTTTGATAATAGCCATTCTGACTAGTTTGAGGTGATATCTCATTGCTTTTGATTTGCATTTTACTGATAATTAGTGATATTGAGCATCTGTTCATGCGTCTGTTGGTCATCTGCATGTCTTCTTTGGAAAAATGTGTATTCAGGACTTCAGCCCATTTTTTAATCAGTTTGTTTGTTTTGGTGTTGAGTTGTATAAGTTCTTTATATATTTTGGATATTAAGCCCTTATCGGATATATCATTTGCATATATTTTTTGCCATTCCATAGGTTGCCTTTTTGTTTCAAAGTGTTTCCCTTCCTGTAGGTTTCCTTTACTGTGAGAAAGTTTTTAATTTTGGTGTAGTCCAAATAGTTTTATTTTGTTTTCATTCTGCTTGCCTGAGGAGACATACTTAGAGAAATGCTGCTAAGGTTGCTTTCTTCTAGGAGATTTATCATTTCAGATATCTAATATTTTTAAATATTATTTTATTTCCTTCAATCTGTTTCAGATGATCACTCCTTCAACACTTTGCAGATGTATTTCTTGAAAGTTTAGTTTGATTCAGTGCCACACAATTTTGTGTTTGTTTTACTTTTCCTGATTTCTGACTCCTATTCTATTTTCCTAGAGGTTATCAATATTTTTTGAAAAGATATCTCTTCTTGGTTAACATTTTAATTAAGTAATTAGTCAACTTATTTATTTATTTATTTATTTTTATTAACATTTTAGCTGTTGTTTTCATCGTTTGCAGCACTTGACATCTGCTGACCACAATACTCTTTTTGGAATGCTACAATATTTACTAGTCCAATGACCTTGGTGAGTCAATTGGTACTTAAGCCTTAGTTTCTTCAGTTATGAAATGAGGACAATATAAACTACCTCATAAAATTATTATGAAGAATAAATGAGATGTTGCATATAAACTATATTTCAACAGAGCACCTAGTATATAGTTGGTGGTCAACATTCTTTACCGATTATATAATATTATAAATATATCTAATAGTTTACCACAAAGACTACTAATAGTAAGAGTTGCTAGTATGACAAAGGAGGCAGTGATTAATTCTCCATGCACAGCGAAAATAACATTCCCACCATGTTTTGACTGGTGAATTTGTTTAGCCAAACATATTTGGAAAAAAGAACATTTTAAGTAGACAGGTATTTACCAAGATGTGTAATACTGTGCTGTGTTTGGAACAATATACATTATTCAGCAATCCTAGAAGGTAGGATGCAATAAGAGAGATGAAGTTGAGTTGAGGCATTGGGAAGATGGCCATTAGACGTCCAGTAAGTTCTTTGAACTTATTTTTTAGAGGGTGGAGGGAGGATGCCAATGTGACGCAAGTAAGCCTATGTTTTAGAAAGATGATGATGGATGGATTCAGTGAAGGGAGAGAAGTTCAAAAATACAGAAGAGAAGAGTGTGATAGAGCAAAATTTTGACTAAAATACCAAGCTATAGAGCAATGGAAGAGGGACAAGTCTAGTAAAAGAAGCATTGGATGTTTGCGTACCTTTATTAATTACTAGTAATCCACAAAATTTTAAGTCTTGAAGGATAAATACATTTTTCTTCAAACAAAAACTTATAGTTTAGTTGGAAAATATTAATTTGTGAACTTGGCAGCAAGTCGCAATTAAAACTAATGATAATTACCAATACTTTCTGAGTACCTGCCACATTCTGGATGCTATACCCAGTTTATTATTATAATTAAACATATATAGGAGCTGAACTCATATTGGTGCTAAAGTAGAGCAGGAATTTCAACCGTGGTGTGTTTGACTCCTATGTCAGTGTCCCTCTCCGTCTCTCTCTCACAACAATTTATAAACCATAGTCAAAGTCAATGTTATTCTTTTCTATGTAGACACTTAGTCACATAATGGGGGACAAAAAAGAAAGGAAACTATGGATTCTTGCAAGAGTGATGAATTAATCTTTGACAAGATTCACTTTTAATTCTTCCTCTCCTCCCAACCCCACTGTTGCTCCATTTTGGCTTTAAAAGTGCTTTTCTTTGGATTTTTAGTCACTGGGCCAATAGGGAAATTCAATATCTGTGGGAGAGTTCATTAATTGGATACATGGCAGGATTTCCCCCTGTTCCCAGTAAATGAAATGATTTGTTAAAACGTGTCGCAATTCTGCCTGCAGAAAGTCACCAGATGAGAGAGCATTGGTAAAAATTTACCATTTTCCCAATAAAATAACATGACACAATCTCCATGAAGGAAAAGAAAAAAAAAGAAAACAAAACAAAACAACAGACCATTACTTTTTGCTATATTTCAGTGCTGTAAAGGACTCTGTAAAACTGAAAACCCGAGGTGGACAGGTTACAGTTTTCCATCATGAAATGTATAAAATTTTATGAACCATCAACATGGCATTGTGTTAAAGTAATGCTAACTTCTGTAACAGATGAACTCAAGGTTTCAGTGGCTTAACACAATATGAATTTACTTTTCATTTATATTTACCTGTTCCATATAGTGAGGGCTTGATGAACTATGGTCTATAGGTCAAATCTGGTCAGGCACCTGGTTTTATTAAGTGAAGTTTTATTGGAACACAACCATGCCATTGGTGTGTGTGTGTGGCCTATGGTTGCTTTTGTGCTGTAATAGCAGAGTTGAGTAGTTACAATAGAGACTGGCCTGCAAAGACTGAAATATTTACTATCTGGCCCTTATAGAAAAAGTTTGTTGACACGTGCATGCGATAACTCAGGAAACCAGATTCCTTACAGCTTGTGGTTCCATCATCCTACCTCCAACCAGCCATCAATGAAACAGAGAAAATGGAAGATTGCATAAGAGACTGAGAAATTTCACATGTCACTTCCATTCAGTTCTGTTGGTCAGAACTGAGTCATGTGATGAAACCATTTGCAAGAGAGGCTAGGGATTACAGTCTACCTGTGTGCCTAGAAATTAAGGGAAATGGTTTGGTGAACTATTAGCCAGCATTTAATTAGCCAGAGACTGCCTAATTTGTCACATTTTCAAGATTAAGCAAGAATTTGCCATATTGAAAATATTCTGAAGTAACCCAAAGTGTCTTCCAGATTGTCAAGCTGTCTTGAACTGTAGGGATGTCTCTTTAAATGTAATACATTAATAAGTGGAGGACCATAATTACACTCAAGTTACTAAGTGTACAGAAAGAAAATCTTTCTGTTAACTCAGCTTTTAAAGAAAATAGACCAGGTGCATCTATACAGAAGTATCATAAAAAAAGTTCATGGTGGTGTCATGACTCCCCTGGCTGCTCCCCCACTTATGATTTTGATAACCACCTTCAATTTGCCCTGTTCCAACCTGCTGATCCAAACTCCATTCTGAAAGCAACTCTTTCTTGGTTCTGTGCCCTTGTTTCTATTTGCTTCATTACTCAGTTTTTAGCATTCTTCTTTTGCTGGATCTGGAACCCCTCCATCAGAGCTGAGAACCAAAAAGCCAAGGCAGTATAAGATGTGAATTCTAGAAGTGACGTTTAGAGAATCAGGATGGAGTCAGTGATCACCCCGGGAGGGAGGCATTTGCTGGCTTCTAGATATGGTCGGATGGGTGGCTGCATAGTTGTGTGAGGGAGTACCTGTTCTCTTGGCCTGGAGACATGATGTAGCTTCTGTCAGCACATTGCAAATTGGTTCCAAAGGGGACCTGGTGGGAATGTGTGAATGGGTCATTGACAAACCCACCACTGGCATTGAAAGAGGCAACTCAAGGTAATCCTTTCAGATACAGACCATGGTATGCAACTATAAGAAACAATACATAAAACAACTTCTTTTCAAATACAAGATAAATTTCTAAATGACTTAATTGGTCTTTAAATTTAGTTGTGCACATGGGACTATTTCTATTCCGGTTTCTACTTCTCTTTGACAGTGTTTACTATGTAGCTTTGGATCAATTTAAATTGCTCACTTTTTAGACTCAAAAAAATACACAGGTTATGTATTTCTCTTTATTGTCCCTGAATGCTCATATTTTTAATATAATCTTGTGCTTTTTTTTTGAAAATTTATTAAATTTCTACAGAGTGATATTTTTGCCAGAACCTTTTGTTATTATTTTGACCCATATATTTTGGGGGTTGTGTTTCACATTTCCTTTTTCTTTAAACCATCTGCTTTTTATAGCTGTTTCTTCCTTCCTGTGGTTGACTTTTTGATATCCACACTTGTGTGTTGCTTTCTTACATTGAACACAGGTTTATCATCTCCAGCAATATGTTCTCTCTGTTCTTTTCTTCTGATTCAGGCTAGACCTATTGTATTCTAAAACCAGACTGCTATTTCACAAATGTAAATCCCTCCAATGCCCACTTCTGGGTATATATCATGGATCCTAGGTGACTTTTCTTGTCTTTGTTAGTCATTCATCCAATCATTTAGTCCATCATCAACTGTTTATTGCATACTTGTCATGCACAAGGCAAAGTGTGTGTGTGCATATATATATATATATATATATATATATACACATATATATGTGAGTGTATGTGTATATATATGTGTATATATATGCTTATTTTAACATGATAAGCTTTGTAGGAAATATGCTTGCAACAACTGGAACTCTTGGAAATTTATATTCATTCTTTTTATGGCAACATTAAATTTTTAATTAATATTACCTAGAAAAAACAGAAATGATTACAATTCTGATTTTCAATAATCATTACTTTTATTATATATTTTGAATATGTTTGTTTAATTTAGAATAGATTTACCCCTTCCAGTTGTGACAATCAAAAATGTCTCCAGACATGGTCTGTCCCCTGGGGAAAGAAATTGCCCCCAGTTTAAAACCATTGATTTAGATCCTGCCTTGTTTGAAAAAAGGATTTAGTAGAATTAATAAGCATAGACAACATAGAAGATTTCAAAACATATGCAAATAAAATGGGATTACAAGAAGCAAAGAAAAATAGAAAAGGATAATGGTAGAGGAAGGGCTGCAATATACAAATATATCAAATTTGTGCTGTGATGTTTTGTATCATAGTTGGAGGTCATCTACATATTTGGATCTGCGCTTTCGAGCTGCTCACACATAAAGGTTAAGCAAGTGCTGTTTTAATCAGTCCCTAAATCATGAGCTAATATTTGCTCCGGAGATTCACATCTTTGTTTCTATGTGTACAAAGAAATATTTCCTATGGGCATTTATAGAGACATTCCTATGTAATTTGTATAACAATTTTCTCAACATTTTCATTACAAATTTTAGTTATTCTTTTCTCTCCTTATCCCTACCTTCTATACAAAACCATTAAAATAAAATTTTTAATTAAGTCCATTTAGGATGACCAGTTGTACTGTTTTTTTCAAGACTGTCCTGATTTTCGCAGTGCAGATCTCTTAATTTGGGAATCTTGCAGTCCAGAACAAAGTGGGATGGTTAGTCAGCCTAATTCTGAATCATATGTTCTTGTTTTTCCTCTTTAGTTTCATTCTGGCTTTTTAAAATTCTCTAATTATTAATTTTAATTCTGTAGTTGAAAATATATTTCCTATTACTTATTTTAAAAATATCACCTTGTTTAACAATTCACTGTCAGAGGTTGTCAGTTCTCTGTTCGGCTATAACAACATATATTTTCTTAAGTTGCAATTATTCAGATTAGAAGTAATTTCTATGGAGGCTGTGTTTTTCAAGCACGAGTGTTTTTTTAAATGAGGTTCTGATGTTTACATCTGCTTCTTCCTTATCCATACAATTTTAACTAGTGTGGACAATAATGAATGTCCTCTTTCCTTTTGTGTGGAAGACTTAGAGTTGTCAATAAAACAAGGAAGCCTAGTTCTCTGAGTTCATCAGGTAATTTCCAGCATGAGTCCTATGGGCCCTGAGTTGAATGTAGTGATACCTTGAGGTATGTGCAGTTAGTTCTTTCTAGACCACAAAGAACAGGACTTTCAGCCTCCTTCAGTGGCATGCTTCTCCTCTATAAATCAGACAGGATGTGGTCTGGGAGAAAGTCCGCACTTTAACAATAGACCATTGACAGAATGTTTGGGAAGCACAAAAAGGAAGAGAGCATCTGTCTACACCCAGAATTATCAGAGGCATTTGTGTGTGTGAGAATCTTAGGTTTCAGAAATATATTTTTTTAAGGTCACCCATTTTCCTTCTCTGTTTTTATTGGATGAAGAGAGTTGCCTTCAAGATAACAAAACATTTTAAAATCAAGGGAGGAATTGCATCACATTTTGTCTCTTTATCCCAGGCAGAAAATTAATTCCCTTAGGCAGGAAGCACATTTTCTTTAGGCCTTATGTATGGCTTATGTAAATCAAGCTGAGAGAGTTAAAAGGGAGAAGATAAAATCCAACTGAAATAGAATGCTGCAAAGAATTCAGCAGGAAAGGAGTCCTTCTAGGCAAAGAGTGACCCAGGTGCTGACTTTATCTACAATTCATTCTGCTTAATATATGAGAAAAGATGCTACTTGGAGCGTGGGTATCACAGCACTGATACATCCCTTTCTCTCCTCGAGCGTTGAAAAACAGTAATTCAATTTTAATCAAATTTACCATTTTAAGAAATTGCAAGAAAGTCTTTGCCCTTTTATCCCTGTGTTCATTCTGTCCCTTTTGTAGCTTATTTTGCCTTCCAGAGGAAAGTTCCCATAGACACCACCCCATCACCACATTGACTTGCATGAACACATATCCATTTGGTGCAGCTGCCATTATTTTGAACAGAGAGAGTGAGTGCCAATGGCTGCCTTGTCTTTTGCTTTCTTCTTTTCAAATGTGGTTGTGTAAAGCTTTTGTTCAAATGTCTTACCACCTGGATCCTCTTGTGGATGCGTTGCTCCTCTCCAGAGTACTTGGCAGTGGGTCCTTCCTGTTGTGCAGCAGGCTTTCATTTACAGGACATCTGTAAAACCACAACAGGAATAGTCAGAAGAGCAAAAACGGCCTTCTAATGAATGTAGTAAAACTTCAGAGCAAATTCTTCAGCCAGGAGAAAGTGCCCCAAAGAGCAGATGTGTTTTAGGATGAGTAAGACATAAGTCAAGGTGCGGATCTTTTACTCTCCACCAGAAAGCAATGCTTGGATTTCCTGGCAATGCAATTATGTAATGACTGTGGTTTTGTGTGTGTGTGTGTGTGTGTGTGTGTGTGTTTTGTGAAACTGTGTCTCAGACAGGGAGGAAGAAGGAATCAACTCGATTGTGTAACTTTATAAATAGAAACAGCCATATTGAAATAACAAGACTGCTCTGAGTTAAGCTGATGAATTTTGCTCCTTGCTGGAAACTTGGGCTACTGAATGAATATAAGATCCATCCTGTGGAGTAATTTCTTAGGTTTGCCCAAGAATGTTTAATGGGAAAACTCAGCAAGACATTCTTACCCTCCTTCCACTATACTCCCAAATATTTTAGTCCAAATAAATCAAAACCATTTCTCTGTTGGAAGTAGTCAAGTTGGAGACACACAGGAACTTTGTCCTCTACTACAAATAATGAATAATGAGCTCATACTATTTTTAATACAGCACATAATTTACTAAACACTGGGAACAGTTTACCCTGGCAGTGACATAAAGGATAAAGAGGTACCTACCTTATCATGTGTTGAACAAAATGTGACCTACATTTGCCATGCGTTCACGAACAGTAGGTGATTTCAGTTCTACTGCTGCTTTTTATTTTAGAGGGCAGAACCCAGGTAAATAGAGAAAAATATCCTTAAGAAAGACCAAGAACCTCAGTCGTCCCAGCATGATTCCATTCAATTTGATATATACTCCAAAAGACCAACTGTGCTATGTTTGCCAGTTTGCTGAGGTTTATAGATCATAGGTTTTGAACTTCTCAGAGCGATTGTATAACAGTAGTGTTTTCTTTGATTTTTGTGGCTGTAAAAGTGATACTACTCCTTCCTAGACACTGTTGACAAATTAATCTTCCCTAGCAAAGCTATAATCTTGGTAATTTCAAGGTTTTCTCTAATCTGATTGAACTGAATTTTCTCACTTAAACCCTTACTTTAAGACAAGGCCTATTTGATTCATGTTTACATCCACGGAGATTTCTAAAACAATGTCTTTAATTTTTTTTAATTAAGGTATAGTTGACAATGTTGCATGAGTTTCAAATGTACAACATAGTGATTCAACAAGTCTATACAGTGCTATGCTCACATGTGTAGTCACCACCTGCCACTATTAAGCACTGTTGACTATATTCCCTATGAAGTAACTTTCATCCCTATGATTCCTTCATCCCTATGATTTCTTCATCCCATAACTGAAAGTCTGTACCTCCCACTCCCCATCACCTATTTTCCCCATCTCCCCATGTCCTCCCCCTGGCAACCAGCCAGTTTTTTTTTTCTGTATTTATCAATCTGTTTGTGCTTTTCTTGTTTGTTTCTTTGTTTTGCTTTCTAGATTCCACATATAAATGAAATCATATGGTATTTGTCTTTCTCTGTATGACTCATTTCACTTTATATAATACTTCTAGGTCTATACATGTTGTCATAAATGGCAGGATTTCATTCTTTCTTATGGCTGAGTTATACATATATACCACACCTTCTTTATCCATTCATTTATCAGTAGACACTTGGATTGCTCTAGTGTCTTAACTATTGTACATAATGCTACAATAAACATGTGCGGAGGGGAGATATTTTTTGAATTAGTGTTTTTGTTTTCTTTGGGTAAATACCCACTAGTGGAATTACTAGGTCATATTGTCTTTCTATTTTTAATCTTTCGAGGAACCTCTGTGCTGTTTCCCACACTGGTTGCATTAATTTACATTCGCCACATCTTTACCAACACTTGTTATTTCTTGTCTTTGGATACTAGCTGTTTTGACTAGTCTGAGGGGATACCTCATTGCTTTTGATTTGTATTTTCCTGATAATTAGCGATGTTGAGCATCTGTTCCAGTGTCTGTTGGTCATTTGCATGTCTTCTTTGGAAGAACGTGTATTCAGGTATTCTGCCCATTTTCAATCACCTAGATTGTTTGGTTTTCTGGTGTTGAGTTGTGTAAGTTCTTTATATATTTTGGATATTAAGCACTTATCGAATATATCATTTGAATGTATGTTCTGTCATTGCACACATTGCCTTTTGTTTCATTGATGGTTTCCTTCACCGTGTAAAAGGTTGTTTTGTTTTGTTTTGTTTTGTTTTATTTTGGTGTAGTCCCAATAGTTTTATTTTTGCTTTTGTTCCGCTTGCCTGAGGAGACGTACCTAGAGAAATGTTGCCCAGGTTGACGTCAAAGAGATTACTGCCTATATTTTCTTCTAGGAGTTTTATGGTTTTAGGTCTTACATTTATGTCTTTAATCTGTTTTGAGTTTATTTTTGTGTATGGTGTAAGAACCTAGTCCAGTTTAATTCTTTTGCATGTAGCTGCCTAGTTTTCCCAGTACCATTTGTTGAATCTAACACAATGCCTTGCATGCAGTAGGAATTTAAACATAACTGTTGAACTAAAAAAAAAAAAAGACACTGATTTTTGTAATTTTATCCTTTTATCTCATGATTTACCTCATGTCTGTATTTCACAAAGAGCTATCCTAGATCTTATTCATGACTGCTTGGATATAAATTTTGGCTCTGCTATTTTAGGATGTTTCTGCTATTCCAGTAATTCAAGGTCAAAATCTTCATAACTTTGGCTTCAGTATAGTATACTAGTAATTCTTGAGTAAATTTACCCTGATTCAACGATGGTCTCATATGTCTCTAAAGCTATCTCATGAAATATTAAATATTAATTAAGGGATAGTGGAGGATCTTCTAATACAAGTAGCTCTTTTTTGTACATTGGTAAAATTAGGACCAGCAAATTGAACTGGACTGTCTTAAAGCAGTTTCATCTTAAAAAGTGAATATAAAAGCCATGACCTGATTGTCCTGTTTGTTCATAACTATTACTTAGTTTTCTTACAAACCTGCTTAGGAAAATGAATGTAACTTTAACATCAAATCCAAGACTCATAGTCTGTCTTATATAGCAAGTCAGCCATAGCTTTGTGCTGGAGAATCAGTAAGGAGATGGAATATGTTCAAGTCATGCTCCAACACCTAAAAGCATCTTGGCATTCTTCGATTTCCTTGTCAGTTAGAACATAACTGGTGAGATCACTTTATTCAGTAACAATGTCCATGTGCTATTGCCAGGGTAGGTTTATGGATGTTAATAGAGTTTTCCTTGTCTAGGGTGATGTATGGTCTGAATCTTCCTTTCACTAATCTCAATCCATTGTAGTGTAGTAAATTCAGCCAAGTGCATTGTAATTTATATGTTTTACTTAAAGGGCTTTAAGACACAATACTTCTTACTACTTCTAAGATGTACAAAAAAATATAACTCAGTATTTTCTACAGCATATCTCTTCTTGTTCTCAAACACCATTCCTGCTGATGGTAGTGGAAAAGGAGATTGGTGAGGATGGGAGAAACCTAATTTGGACTTTTTTTTAAGAAAGCCTCATTAAAGAAATGTGTAGTAATTTAAAGGTCAAACTTCTTGGAGTGCTGTTTCCTTTCTTCATAAAGTTTCTCATCTCTTTTCTCATTTATAAAATGGCATCTGTGGATGAATAGAAGCAATGTGTTTAGGGAAGTTTGTGCGTCCTCAGGGTAATAAGGTATGAAGTGAGAGAGCCACTCGGATTTGCGTGCTATCATCTGGATCCTTGCTGTTCAGTGCTGAGATAGCCCCATATGCCTGGTAACTGGGCATGCTCTGCTACTCTGCTGAGACTTGGGTTTTGGGTATTGTGTGGATGCCCACTGCCAGTTACCATTGCCCAAATTCTGCATCTACCTTGTCCTAATGCCAGCTCTCTTTGGGTGCACTAGTCCTCTCCACATTTTTTGCATAACCACACTGGGATACATGGAAACTTTTGGATTCATATACATCAGAAGTGCTTTCTCAAGGCCCACCCATCTAACTATGTCCTATTGCCATTTACCCTTTACTGTGGCTATTCAAAATGGGCAAGGGACACCCTGTATTATAGGTAGGAAGTGGGACACAAATCCTCTTAGCTTTCACCCTGATCTTCAACCTACCTGGGAATTTTTCTTGTTCGACAGTCCTGGGACTGTTCCCAGGGATATTGAGGCATCAGATTCCTTCTCAGATTCTAATGGTATTTTATCTTAGACACACCCCTTCAGAATCTCCTGTCTTCCTGCTATTTGAACTTTTATTTATCTCACCATCATCACAGTTAATGTCTCTGAAATTACCTCCTGTATTCTCTGTGTTGTGTTTCATCCTATAATTTGGTGCCCTGATTTTTCATTTGATAGGTAAAAGAAAGCTTTTGCAACATGGAAAACACTTTCTCTTGTTGAAAGATATTTGTAGAAAATCGTGACTTTCAAGACTGTTTTGTCACTATGAACTTCAAAAAATATTTGATATAAAGTTGAGCCATGAATTTTTGTTATTGTTGTTATGGCCTGAATTCTATCTTCTTGAAGTAATAAATATCATTATTTCAATGGATGGAAGAACCAGAATTCAAGTAAGAAACAGAGATAAATAAGGACAAGAATATGCTGTTTTAATGTCTCAAAAATATGTTCCCTCCTATATAAATATAGGAATATATACATAATGATCCGGTGAAATTCACAGCTTCTTGTATTTTTTCCTAACTTTCATTGAAAACTGTTGAAAATATTTTTTAATACGGGTCTCAATGTCTATTATGTAACTAATGAAAGACCATTACTAATAATGGTATCACTCAGTAAGTAGTATTTGCCAGATACTGTTGGAGATACTTTAAATGCATTTTCCATTTAGTATTTTGTATACTATTACCCATGCTTTACAGACAAGGAAACCAAAGCATAAAGGAGCCAAGTGTCAGAAGTAAAATGACCCGTCTACTATGGCCTTTTATGTAATTCCTCTGGATTCTGTAGAATGAGAACCATTACTATAGAAGCAGGAATTGAGTAAAAAGTGCAAGAGTATAAAAGAAATGATGACTTTTAGGAAATAAGAGGTTATTTTTGAAAGTATGGATAGATGTGGACTGCTCATCACATAATTTAAGTCAGCAGTGGACTAACTGATCTTCAAAATGGAATAGCTGTCCTGAAAGTTTCTATTATATTTAAGAAACGTAATGGCATAATATCATTCACTGTAAGTTTGTGAAAAGCACTTAGTAAGATATTTAACTTTTATTTTTTAAATTTGTATTGAAGCATAATATAAACAAACCAAAAAAGTATGCATATCATAAATATATAGCTTGTGAGTTTTCAGAAACAGAGCATACCTGTACAAGTTGTGCAGAACAGGAAACAGGCATTGCCAACATCCCAGAAGCTCCTCCCCACTGAGTTCTAGGGATAGAAACCACTATCCTAATTTCTAAGAGTATATATTAATGTTTGCCTGTTTTGTCCTTTATATACAAATGAAATTATGAGATACATATTCTGTTCTGCTTCTTTTGTCCATCATTATGGTTGTATATGTTTGTATCCTGTTGTATGTGGATTTGAATTGTTCATTCTAAAGGATTCATGTTATTCCAGAGTGTAAGTTTCTGCAAAATTTATTTTTTTAATCCTACCATTAATGTAGCCACTTAGATGGTTTAAGGTTTGGGGCTTTATGAATAATGCTGTGAAAATTCTTGTGCATGTCTTTTTGTGAACATATGAAACAATGTCTGTTGGGTAAATACCTAGGAGTGAAATTGCAAAGTCATAGACAATGCATATGATCAGCTTTAGCGGAAATTGCTGTGGTTTTCCCAAGTGCTCGTACCAAATTGCTCACCACCTTGCATCTATCTCTGGCTGTTCCACATCCCTGCTCACAGTAGTATCCTTATTGGTACAAGGCCAAAAATTCTTAGTATCTTCTGTGTAGTGGGTTTTTATTGTAGTTTTCATATACATTTTCCCAATGACTAATGGCATTGATCTTTTCATATATTTAATTGATCATTTGTGAATCCTATTTTGTGAAGTGTCTGTTTAGGTTTTTTGCTCACTTTTCTACTGAGTCATGAGTCTCCTTAATGGTCTATAAGAATGGTCTGGATATAGGTCTTTTGTTGGATATACATTTTTTTTTAAACATTTTATTTATTTATTCAACAGAGAGAGAGATAGCCAGCGAGAGAGGGAACACAAGCAGGGGGAGTGGGAGAGGAAGGCAGGCTCATAGTGGAGGAGCCTGATGTGGGGCTCGATCCCATAACGCCAGGATCACGCCCTGAGCTGAAGGCAGACGCTTAACCGCTGTGCCACCCAGGCGCCCCTGTTGGATATACATTTTGTTAATATCTTTTCCCACCCTGTGGAATGCCCTTTTCACTCTCTAGGAATGGGTTCTTTTGAAGAACATAAATTCTTAATTTAATATAATCCCATGTATCAATTTTTCTGTGTCTTATTTAAGACTGCATGTTCAAAGGACACTAAGCTATTCTATGTTTAAAAAACCATTATTTGAGATACAAATTTGACTATGTATAATATATTTGATAGCTGCTTTCATATATTTATATACTAAATATATTAAAACATGCAGAATTGTTCATGGTATAGAATTGAGATAATCTGGTCCATATTTTTAATGATTGAAGTTCATTTTATTTTGTGTCATATTGTCTCCGAATTCATGAAGTAATCTGACGAAACTCCTCATCCTCATGTGGAAACCCTTCAGTTAGTTTGCCAGAATCCTTCTGATGACCAGGGGTTAGAGCCTCACAAAGTACATTTTTTCTTATACTCAGGTAAAAACTGCCTATCTATAACATCCCCTTACTGGTTCTACTTCACTAATGTATGTTTTTATTTACTTATGTTTTCAACAGACATCATGTAAGTCCCATTACGTTCCAGACTTTATGGGTTTCAGGGATACAAAGGTGAATAAAAGTCTGGAGGAGATCAGACATGGGGAAGCAAGCATGTGCAAGGATACTTATTTTAGCTTTACAAGCTCATGGGAATCACCTTTTTATCCTCATTTTAGAGCAAAAGTCTTTATTCCAGGGGCGCCTGGGTGGCACAGCGGTTAAGCGCCTGCCTTCGGCTCAGGGCGTGATCCCGGCGTTATGGGATCGAGCCCCACATCAGGCTCCTCTGCTGTGAGCCTGCTTCTTCCTCTCCCACTCCCCCTGCTTGTGTTCCCTCTCTCGCTGTCTGTCTCTATCTCTGCCAAATAAATAAAAATAAAAAAAAAAAATCTTAAAAAAAAAAAGTCTTTATTCCATACGTGATATGGATTCTAGGTTCTTTACAATCCCCGTTATTCCGCTTTAGCTCTAGCCTAATTAGTTACTAACATCTTTAAATTTAAAATTAGAAGTTATTAGAAAGCAGCAATCTCATAATGTTTTACCAAGAAAGGCACCATGATTCTATTAGTTCCTACACAGAAGCTAGCCTCTTTCTGTTGATGCAACCTAATGCAGTTTTATCATCTTTTTAACAGGGCTTCATACTATTAGTACATACTAAATTTGAATTTGAATAAATCCCTTAGATCTTATAATTATTGTCAACCCAAGTATTCTACAATTTCAGTTAATTTATGAATATACAAAAATTACTTCTCCTTAGAAACCTTGCTTTCCAAGAATATTTAATGATGTGGTACTATATTTTTGATATAAATGAAAAAGATAGGGTATAAAGTTATATGACTACTATAACACAATTTTGTGTGTATGTGTGTGCATGTGTTGTCTATGTTGAAATAATTAAAGGTAAATGCACCACGGGCACCTGGGTGGCTCAATGGGTTAAGAGTTGGACTCTTGATTTCGGTTCATGTCATGATCTCAGGGTCCTGGGATAGAGCCCTGCGTCAGGCCCCCTGCTCTAGGGAGTCTGCTTGTAAATTAAAAAAAAAAAAAAAAAAGTAAGTTTGCCAAATCGTTCATAGCATTTTTCTTCATATGATAACATGTGATTTTAAGTCCAACTATGCTAATTTCCACTTTGCTTATCAATCATGTTTTCTTATTCTATTATCTTTTCTAATCTTTAAACCAAATGGGATACCTATCTAAATCTTTAAAGTGTAAGCATCTATTACTTAGAAATGCTAATTAGCACATCCTTTTGGATGTTCCCTAATATTCAAAGTAGACAATGGTCTGTTAATCATCATTCTTTAAATATAATTCTCTAAATATTTTTGAAATTATCCAACTCTTCCCTGTTGTATAGACTGAATTTTAGTATGTTTTTGGAAAAAAATAAGTGAAATAAATCATCACCAGAAATTTTTGTGAAATCAGGGGCGCCTGGGTGGCACAGTGGTTAAGCTTCTGCCTTCGGCTCAGGGCGTGATCCCGGTGTTATGGGATAGAGCCCCACATCAGGCTCTTCTGCTATGAGCCTGCTTCTTCCTCTCCCACCCCTCCCCTGCTTGTGTTCCCTCTCTCGCTGGCTGTCTCTATCTCTGTCAAATAAATAAAATCTTTAAAAAAAAATATTTTTTTTGTGAAATCAAAATATCTATGTCTTTGTTACTCCCTTGGCTGCCCACTTAGTAACATTGTCACAAAATGAAAAAGTTTAATTTGCTGCAATCTATTTTAGTAAATATATGATATTCCTAAAGGACATTACATTATTTTTCTAATTTCTCACAAAGCATTGGTTTAGTGACATTGTGATATAAAAATTCTACAATACTTTGCAGCTCTTCCCATCAAGGCAGAGTACAAGAGTCAGTTTACCTCTGTCTTGAATCTGGATTGCCTTGTAATTTGCTTTGAGCAATAGAATGTAGTTGGAGGGACACTGGAAATTCTGAGCCTAGGTTTCAAAAGGTCTATAGCTTTTCCACTTGCTGTTCTTGGGAACTGTTATGTGAATAAGCCAGGGCTAGCCTACTGGGTAATGAGTGGCACGTGACTCAGGGCCCCAACCAAAAGCTAGCTAATGCCAGACATATGACGAAGTCATCAACTATCAGCACACCAGCATACTGCAGATACCTGTGTGAGATTGGCCAAAATCAAGTGAATGACAGCTCAACTGATTCTAGCCCAAACTGTCAACCCTTAGTATCATGAGCCAAAAAAAAAAAAAAAAAAAGATTGTTTCAATTCATTAAAATTTTGGTAGTGTATTTTATAGCAAATGCTAACTGATACAGATATGTACTGGATTTTCCTAATAATGCTATGAACTTTGTTTGCATGTAAATTTTATTATTATTTTTTTTTTTTTTTAAAGATTTTATTTATTTATTTGACAGAGATAGAGACAGCTAGCGAGAGAGGGAACACACGCAGGGGGAGTGGGAGAGGAAGAAGCAGGCTCATAGCAGAGGAGCCTGATGTGGGGCTCGATCCCGTAACGCCGGGATCACGCCCTGAGCCGAAGGCAGGCGCCCAACCGCTGTGCCACCCAGGCGCCCCTGTAAATTTTATTATTAAGATTTACTTTTCCATACATTTTGGAATATTAATTTCACATCAGTATAATTTTTCAGAAATCTGCTTTATTCTGGCACATATGTGATGGAGTGAAAAGAAGCATTATATAATTATTCTTACCTCTGGATATATACTAAGAATTTTACAGACCATGCTCTTTGTTCTCTATCATAAAACAGTAGGCTTGCAGGTCTTGGTCTTCTATTTACTAGAGTATTCTTCCTATTATTCATTCTTGTAAAGTATAGCTATTTAAATCTGAGCATAAATACCACTTTATGAGGTGATAATGGCAGGGTGAAAATTTGGAGGAAATACTGATAAATTGCTCATAAATTCTGAATGCTGGCTGTTGGCATCCTGTGAGCCTTGAGGGCCATCTTCTCACTAGAGTTGTTGCCTTTGTTTTAAAGGATAAAAATAGACTTTGGGAATTTAGATTTATTTGAATTAAGTCTGTATTTGGCTTATTTTGGACTTAGTATAATCTTTCAATTAAAGTTTTTAACTCCAGAAATCATTTTAAAATATTCTCTTAAAATATTTTCTAGTGGATAAATGTCACAGAGTTTTGAATTGATGTAACAAAAAGTAAATTAATAAAAATAATATTTTCACTTAAATTATTTTACAAAATTTGGGAATATATAACATTAAAATGTTAGGTTGAAAACAGGGACAATATAGTTAATTATCCACATCTTTTTTCTAAATAACATTAAATATTTTAATATTAGGGAAAGGCTTTTTAAAAAATTTCCCCCAGATAGTGTGGAATTTTGTGTTCTACACTTTGAATGGTTTAATTTGGCAATAAGAAGTGATATTTTCTGAAAACAAGCTTTATAGATCTTGAGTGGTTCTAAATTTTTACTCACTTTGAACAATGGAAGGATAAGAAGGATTAAATTCTAATTGTTTAGACTTGATTTAGCATTGTTTTGAATATTTAAAACAATTTTTCAGGGTTTTCATTGAATAAATTTTTAACTCTTATAAAACAAACACATTTATTTCGATAATCTGAAAAATGAGATACTAATTGGGAAATTCAAACCTACATGTTTCTGATAAACTTGGGGAAGAATTTAAGCATGAATGTTTGAACCAGACAGTATTACATACAAGTTCCAGTCCTGCCACTTATTGAGGGAGTAACATTGAATATTTAACCTCTCTGAGTGCCTGCCCTTTATTTCGAAAATGGAGGTTATAATATGGCCTTTATAGAGTTTTTGTATGGATTAAGTGTCTTTTTTACAGTGCCTGAATAAAGTGGGCCTTTACTAAGTGGTATTGTCAGGTACTCCAAGATTTTGGTTTCAGTTTTCTTTGAAATCATATGATAATTGTGGAAGGTTTTTGTTTCTTTTTTTTTTTTTCTTTTTTCTTTCTTTCTTTCTTTCTTTTTTTTTTTTTAGTGGTGATAGTTACATGAAATAGTAAGGTCGAAACTAAAAAGTTTCAAGAATTAAAAGTCTCATTAATTCAGCCACTAAAAAATGAAAGTGCAGTCAATTCTATTTCTTTCAAATATTCAGCAATACTTGTAATGATGAGTGTTAAAGTGTCATCATTTTAGTTCTTAACAGTTCCCTTTGTCTGAATTTTAAACTATTATCTTTAGTTATATATGACATTTCTTGGATTTTTTTCAAGGACAAGAAGAAACAAGGTTTTGGAAAAAAAGTTTGCCTTGGGTAGTATTTTCCTCAAAGGAATTAATCATATTTGAATGTTATTGCAAAAAAATCTAATTAAATATTCCGATATTAAAACCATATCTTGAAACTGGGGATAATAAAAATCTATATTACATAGATGAAATATATAGGTGACAATGACCACCCCCCCAAATATTTGTACTTGTATTTACATGCCATGGAGTTGGTTATATTTTTCTGAAACAAAGTTGATGAACTTCGTTATTGTTGTTTTGTTTGTTTATTTGTTTTTAATATCTTTGTAAGGATAAAAATTACACAAGTGAAAAGAAAATTCGTATTAGATACCAAATGCTGCCCCTGCAGTTTGCCAAGAATAAAAACACAGTTTGCATTTGAGACAAAATACAATCCATATTTATTTCATGGGCTTAGGAATTTCAAGGGGTCACTTCTATAGGAGAGTTCCAAGGGAGTTAGGAATCTGGCCTGTGATTTTTACTTTTGGCAGTGGCTTCTAAAATAAAACACAATAGCTTATAATATTTCAGAAAGTTATCCATCATCCACACTGTAAAGTACATTGCAGTATTTTAAGCTCTGGAGTATGGCTTGAAAAATTCACTGTTCATGGGAGGTGGAAAACATGAAAAGAAAATGAAAATGGGAGACAGGAGTTTTAGGGGAGATTGGATTCCATGAGGATGAAGAATTTGACTCAAAGTACATATGTTCCAGGAAATGTTTTGTGCGGACTGTGTTGTTAATTAAGATTTCCAAAGTTTCGGTAACATCTCAGGTTCTCAGGAAGTATAATGTGTATAACTGCCATGTTTAAAGTTAATATCTAAGACTCCATCTGTTTACATACACAATTTTAATAGAGATTTACCGGAAGAGTCAGTGAGAAAGCAGCTCTGTTGAAGAGAGATCGGGAACTCACAGCCATATTTTATTACCACTATCTCATTGTGGTTTTTCCCACTGTGGGAATTCGACTTCCAGAACTAGGGGAGCCTCTCTTCTTTCACTGTAGTATGACCACTTTTCTTCAGGGAAAGCAAAAGCTCACAAATCAAAAGTTTGCTCATGTTAACCCCAGGAAAATACTTAAAAGGAAAATCCTGCGGTGTAAGCATGCCTATCCATATAGCAATAGCTGCTTTACCAAAGCCCAAACTCACCCACATGCAATCTTATAGAATCTCATTAAGTATACAGTCGCATGTGCAGCACTTCGCAGAGGTGACATTGCCTTGGATAATTCTGTTATGGGTTTCTACTGAGAAAGAGGCAAGTTTCTTTACCCCGTATGATGATAAGATAAGGTTTTAAGATTATAAAGCTTTTATGTTGATTGACTGGCATTATATGTTCACAAGTATTTCTTCTAGTTTATTTTCATTACAATTACAGAAAATGTGTATGTGTCATTCACAATAACGTAGTTTCAGCCACCCTAACAGTAAATGAGAAACCCAAGTCAGTTCCACAACCAGTTAAATCTCTCTTCAGTCTTCTAAAGAGTGGAGAAAAAATGTTCAGTTTAGTTGTCATTTTCTTTAATTCATGAAACTCTTTGCATATTTTTATCATACTTATAAACTTTCATTGGGAATCTGTTATGCTCCCAGGTTACCACCTTAGCAATTATAAGTCCCTGGAAATTTTTACCACAAATGTGTCTCAGAAACAAACTAACCTATAACTCCAGTCTTAAAATTATTCAATTTTGTCTAAGAGAAATACATATTCCTGTGAAATATGGGTTTTGGCCCCCAGGGCAAAGGTTGTAGGAGACAGTGAGTAATTTTTCGGGCTTAAAGAAAATCAGATGTGACTTTATTGGAAAAACAGTTTTTTGGGTGATAGCAAAGACTATATTGATAACCTTTTTGCTGTATAGTTCTGCTTTTCAAGAAAATATTTAAAATGATACCTTTGGCTTGAATTTGAACTTTGACATGCCTCATAATTCTTGTATTTCTTTTTTTCTTTTGCTCACGCTGTCACCATTTTCATTTATTTTATGCTTAATTCTATTTTATCATAATTTAGATCAACTTCTGTTAATAAAGCACATTTAAAATATTTCACTATTCATTAAAACAAATGTGATTGATCTATGTGTACTAATAATGAATGACACTTAAGATTAAGTGGAAAAAGTAGAGTGCAGAACATGATGGGTAGTATACTTCCGTTTTTATAATCACATACACAAAAAATATATTTATATGTATGTGTACATATGCATTTATTTATGTACAAACCAGCTTTGGAAAGATACATACGTAAGTAGTAACAGCGATTGCCTCCAGGGAGGAAAGGAAAACTGAGAAGCTTAGGGATCAGGTGTAGAGGGGTGCTTACTTTACTTGTATATATCTACAGATATATGTATGTCAAGTATACAACATACACACACATACTGTACACATACAACACACATTTATCAAGTGTATATAAATATACATTATATATATAAAACTGTACATATAAACAGACATATATACTGTGTATTAAACTTTTTATTATGTATATTATTTAAAATTAGAGAATTAAAATGTAGCTGAGGTTTAAATAACTTTTATATCTTTTTCTATACTTGAATTAGAACTAATCATTTCCAGGGGTGCCTGGGTGGCATAGTTCGGTAAGCGTCCAACTCTTAATTTTGGCCCGGGTCATAATCTTGGGATCCCGAGATCAAGCCCTGAGTTGCACATCCCTCCCCCTTTATTCTCCTCCCCTCCCACCCTGCTCTCTCTCTCTCTCAAATAAATAAATAAATCTGGGGTGGGGGGGAACCATTTCCAAAGTAGTGCTACACCAAAAATTGACAATCATAAGTATTCAAACAAAAAAATACTTATATTTATTTTTCTAGTTGCTCAACAGTATTTCTCTTTTTCAAAATGTTTTCTTGGTATAGGGCAAAAATTGCAATTATTTAATAAAGCATTATTACTTTGGGATTGGAATAAATTGGCATTATTTTATTTGAATAAAATACAATACTCCCAAGTCTGTATTTGACATTTAAATACAATAAAGTTAGTTTTTACTGTCAAAATATTAGATGCAGATGTGAATGCCTAAAGTCAGGTTTAAATTTTTAAGTACAGCTCCATATGGGTTTACAACCAAGTGGGAAGGGCTGCTGGCAGTGTCTCATACAATTTTGAATGGCAGTGAATCTAGCATTTCAATAATCCTTAGTCAAGCTGTTTTAATTGGCCCATTAAAGGGAAGTAAAGGGCCGAGAATCAAAACTGTCCTTCACAGAGTGGGTAAATGTGATCATTTTTGTCTGAATTATTTGGCTATACTGTACAATATTCATTTGATGTATGTTTGTGAAAAAATTATGAAGAGTCATTTAAAAGCAGAGCATTGGAAAATCCCATTAATTCCTTTCTTTATCATGGAGACGTTTGTCCTGAGCATTCATGTGCTTCAGTTGAGAGTTCAGCTTGATGCCACAACCAGAGTTGTCTCCTATGTGGTAGAGATAAAATTAACAAGTGATTGTAAAACCACACAGCTCTGTGGTATTAATGGGGGTCATATTTGGCTAAAACATTTTTCAGCTTGAAAAGAAAAACTATACTTTTTTCTTCTTTTTTCTTGTTTTGGGCACATAACTATGTAAATTTGTCTGCCTGAAACTCTCTTACTTGGGGTGTCTGGGTGGCTCAGTAGCTTAAGCACCTGCCTTCAGCTCAGGTTATGATCCCAGGGTCCTGGGATTGAGCCCCACATTGAGCTCTCTGCACAGTGGGGAACCTGCTTCTCCCTCTTCCTCTGCCTGCTGCTCTGCCTGCTTGTGCTCTCTTTCTGTCAAACAGATAAATAAAATCTTTAAAAAGGTAAAAAAAAAAAAAAAGAAAAAAGAAAGAAAAGAAACTCTCATATTTAATCAAGCCTATCTAGAGGGTTTGTGACTTTTTTGTCTAGTCTTCCTGTTATATGGTATTGGTCATGATTAGAGAGGATGATATTTAATGGGTTAAATTAATGCCATTTATGCTCTGGTCAAATATTAAGATATCTGGAATGATGTTCCAAAGAAACCGTCTTGTGTACCTGTCTTAAGAACACATTCAGAAATGCTTCAGCAATTAGAGTTTCATGTTGTATCATGAAAAAAAAAAAAGCAGATGGTTAAATAACAAATGAAATAGGTCCCACTGCATCTCCTGGACACTTGCAACCTGCTCCATAAACAATAGGATGCATAGCTTAGGGTTACTATTACCTTCTAGCCAGATATCATAGAAGTCAATTGAGTTTTAAATTGTTAGGGTTGGGGAGGGAGTAGATGATGAAAACAAAACAAAAATAAACAAAACAACCCAGAATCTTCGAGGAGGCTTCCTGAGATCTTAAGTTTTCTATGTTTGTTTACTATTACAAATTCTGTCACATACTATGTTTAAACTCTGAAATTGTAAAAACGAAGTTCATTCTTTTAAGCCATTAGAAAAATAGTCCTTCCCTTACCGGGCTAATACCAATATGAATAAACATTAGGTAGGATTTCAATCATTTTTGTCAACTGACATATAAATGGTGTTTGTCTAAACTGACTTCAAAATATACAATCGAAGGTCAAGAAGGAATTCCACACACAAAAAAGATGGTATTCTGCTGTCTCATTTCTGACATGTTTTCTGATTTTTCCAATGGATAATATTGTGATGATTGTTATTTTAAATAATGGGCAAATATAGCTCTTCTGAGGTTTCTCCAGATGTGTGACACACACTAAAATGAATTATGTTTCTGTTCGTGGGTCTTTGGAGGAGTACCGAGAAAGTAACAGTCAATTAATTTTCTTTGGTATTTCATTAAAATAACATTTTTAAGTGCTTTTAAGTTAAGTGTGTAGAAAAGAGCAGTTTATCAGTGGTCTCTGACAAGCTTTTTGTCCAAAGGAAAATTTGGTGTGACATTTTAATTATCTAAAGTTTCATGACAAAGGTAATGAGGTATCTTGCCTTTCTTGAATCAGTTCTGCTTGTCAGCAAGATGAATTTGTTTAGCATGTTGTAATGCCAAAGGAGTTTGTGGGGAGGTGAAAAGAAAGTTGGAGGATCATCTAAAACTGATGGCGAATCCATGTGGCCAGTTGATAGAATTTGTAGGATAATTCGAGAGTGTTTACTTTGGCTGATGTTCTGTTTTTGAGATGAAACGAAAAGAGAAAACATTGATTAAATTGATAATCTGTCCTGTAATCATTCCTAGCAGGGCCCAATGATTGTGTTAAACAAATGATAAAACATTATAAAAAGACAACATTATTATTCTCTTTCAGTTTGAATTCATTAAACAAATGAAAGCCCGAAGGGAAAGCATTGCTTCATTGGTGGTGATATGAGACCTTTTTTTTTTTTTTTCTGAAACATTATTTTGATTAAACAATAGCTTATCCAATGTTTCCATATAAATCAGGCAGAAGTTTCTTGGATGAAGCAGCTATTTATTTTAAAACTTGAATGGGGACAGGATGAAGGAGGATACTGTCACACTCAATTTTAGAAGGTCATGAAATCTTTGCCTTCTTTTTTCTCTCATCTTGATGAAAAAACAGAGCTAAAGTATTCCATGTCTTTATTTCTATCATATCAAACACTACATGTTACCATTTTGAATTCCCTTTCTTCTTTGTTAATGAAAACTTTTTTGCCAGTGACTTGGTGTACTGCACGCATATACTTAAGGAATTGACATCTTGAAAATCTTTGTCAAATTATTTGCAGCTGCTCATACGAAATATAAACAGGTTTATATTTAAAATGGAAGGGCTGGAAGTGCCAACTGTCTAAATACTAGAGAAACAAAACGTAAAGTGTAAACAAATGCTACTTCTGCTAAAGATAGGTCTATCAGAATACATGCTTTTTCGAGAAGGTTAACTTCTAACTTATTTTTCTAAGGATTGTTACAATGAATCAACTATATTTAATGTCACAGAAGCTCAGGGCTCTTAAGCAGATGTCAGGATATCTATGGGAAAGACCCCTGACTACTGGTTAAACTTTTATATTTTTGATCCCCTCATAGTTCCTTCTTGATAGTCACTATTGAGTGGACAACTTTTTGAAGTCTTCATAATTAGGTATTTCAGCTCTTTTTTTTTTCTAACATAAATAATAGCATAAGCTATTCTACTGAACATTTTAGATATTTTTAAAAATCTATTGGTTTGGTTCATGACGTATCTGCTTTTCAGAAGTAGGGCCCAACAGTTTCCAAATGCATCCAAGTATAATTATGAAGTTTGTTTAAACACACTTTGTTATGATATGGCTTTGAGTCCTTTTCATATCAATTAATTCTTATTTTAAATACCTTTAAAAGTATCACATGTAGACTAGCTAATTTCCACTGTAAGAATTTCCCTGGTTCAATGGAGAGGAGGACCTTGTTTTACAAATGCCACTCTATATGGTAAGTATTTATAAAGCTTTGATGTAGTGAGTTATAATTTCTAAGATGTCAGAGCAGATTGTATAAATCCTTGTGACTAATCTGAATAGAAGTAGACTTCTCTCAGAAATATATTCCAGTGGCATCGCTGCTCACCTCTTAAACAGCCCTTTCCTATCCAAAGTCCCCACTGCTAATACACTATATATCCTATTACCCTTTTTTAAAATTTCCTTCACAGTATGTATTTCAATCTGTAATTCTCTTATTCACTTTTTTAAGAATGTATGTACCATGAGGGGAAAGGCCTTACCTGTCTTATTCTTGTTCAACCGTTACCCCTTTATGTCCTGAGTGTCTTGCCCAAAGATGATGCTCAGTAAATATCAATTCAAATAGAAATTGAAGGAATGTATGAATGAGCTAACCTAGGAGAAGCCCAACGAAGGTTCAGAGCATTTACTATTCTCCATGATTGAAATTGTTGGCATCAGGCACATTTTATTATTTATTTTGATTTGTTATGGACATTAAATGTATCGTTATAAGATCGAGAAGAAAGGCATTTGTATTGTCAACAATTGATGAATTTAATTGGAATGTGAGTAGTTGGTGAGGAAATCTAGAATATGTTTATTTACATTAGCCTCTTCTGTAAAAATGCATGATTAAACTATAATTTATTCACTCTGTGGTTCAGAACTCTGTTGTAGTTAATGTCTATATGATTTTTTTTTTGAAGGACTTATTTATTTTAGAGAAAGAGTGAGCAGGGGGAGTGGCAGAGGGTGAGGGAGGGAGAAGCTCAAGCAGACTCCCCATGAAGCAGGGCTTGATCTCATGACCCTGAGATCATTACCTGAGCCGAAATCAAGCACTTAACCAGCAGAGTCACCCAGGAGCCAGATATCTGTATGGTTTTATCCTATTTTTATTTTACTTGTCTTTTAAGTGAGAGGAAAAACTGATATGTGACACATTTCTAATGAACCAGGAAGAATAGATGTTTCCCTTTACCCTCATAATGTCTATATGACCACTGAATATTTCAAGTCCTTTTCCAAGAAACATAATGGAACTTGTTTTTCTGTTCTAGTTTTCTGTTATTACAAATATATTTTCCAAGGGAGATTTGCAGTTCTTTGGAACTATGACTCTTTGAAGTATATGAGATGTGCTCATTAGTTAATGTTTGATCCTTAAAATGTTTTTGGTTGCTTTCTGTTGGTAGTAGTAATAAAAATTTTGTTCTGCTTAAATTTTTTCACAAATTATAATTTAAGAAAATAGTGTTAAAGAATAATATTTAAGGATTTTTAGACGTTGTAAGATAAATTATCTAACAAGAAACGAATGAACAAAACTTCTATATAACTCTGCAATGTAAAACAATTGATTGCTTCTTTTCTTCCAAATGCATTTTTTGTCACTCTGATCTGTTTGTTTAGTGACCACTATCCATTGCTCCCATTTCTCTAAGTTTTGAGATCTCTTACTTGTATATAATAGGTAATCAACATATATCTTTTTAAATGCTTGGAAAGACAATCAGCTGCTTTAGGAATATTGCTCATTGACCTTCCATTATGGGAGTTTATCAACCTGCCACTAAAACAATATTTGATAACATTTTTTCTATTATTTGTTTACCAAATATATTTTATATAATGTAACTAACAAAGTTCTGAGAATATGGTCTGAAAACAGATAACATTTTAACTGTACAAAAAAGCAAAAATCCAAATCCATAAGAAAAGTAGTAATTTTTGAACACAGTGAATTGAAATTAAACACACAAGGCTTAAGTTTCAATTAGTATGGTTTTGAGGATTCATACAACGATACCAGATGCAAGAAAGGAGTTTTTAAAAAACCTTGGTACAGTAGGAATGAGTTAGCTTAAGTGGCTACTGGCTCATGCAAATTACACAGGCCTCCTGGTCTATGCAGCCACAGAGGCACTTTGATTTGAATCAGAGAAGCCAGATGATCCAACAACCACAGGATGCTGAACCAAACATTTTTTTTTTTTTATCCCACATCAAGACCAATAACTAAGATTTTACACAATTTTAATTACTATCACAGAAAAATGTTGAGAAGTGACTCGAGACAATTTTGTTGTGTTGGTCTGTTACAAGAAGTTTGCCTTTTGATTAGGATTTGAAATCTCATAAGTTTGAGGCATAAATGATATATCAATACTGTATATTCTTAGATAACTCAGTGAATCACTCTTGAATTGCTCATTTAATAGTTTTAAATGTAAAGAAATTCTCTTTATATCCCATCAAAGCTTTGATTTATAGCTAAATTATTCCATCAAGCAACAGGAAACATCTATCCTCAATAAGATAAATTCTTGAAAAACTCTCGCCTACCCTTAGCTTCCTTTCCAATGTAACCAAATAGAGCTATGAAAAGATACATTTGTTCTTTAAAACATGCAGATAACTTGGTGTGAATTAAACTTATTAGCATGCCAGTCAAAACAAGCAGTAAATTTAACAGTTTAAAAAATAGCCAGCATTTAGAATGATAAATGCAAATATTGAAGGTTGAAGTGGGTGATGTGTAGGATAGCATAATTACTCTTCGTTCTGCTTGACCACTGTGTTTATTATATGTCGGTTCCCATTGATCTTTTCTCTATAAGTGTGTCTGCATATCAAAGCTGAAACACATATACAGGGCTTAAGTACATTTTAAAAATATATAGAAGTTCCTATTAAAATATAGGTTAGTATAAAAAGTCCTGACGTTATTATTTAAACTAAGTGAAATTAGCATGTAGCTGAACCTGATGGTTACTAGGAGGTGAGTGTTGAATGGCCCTTGAAAGTAATGAACAGATGGATTTGAGGAAAGGAGTGGAAGATGTACTTTTTTGAACAGGATCAGACATGTAGAATGTTCTAGAGTATCAGAATAAAATGTGACCATTTCCAAGCATGATATGCAGGCCATTCCTAGAGCTATAACACTAAACCCTTTAGTAGACCGATGGTGTAATAAAAATGAAAACATTAAAGTAATTAGTTTGAGTAACTCTAGTAGAGCAAAAAATATTTTTTGAATGACAGTAGAGTAAACACGAAGGTACTATTGTGAGCCCAACGCTTAGGCCAAAAACAGTGTAAAAGGTACGTAGCCTGCAGTCTGGAAGCACTGACCTAGTAGACTGCAGGTTATCGAGGTCACTCAAGTAAGAATGTGTGTAGGTAAGGCACTAGGGAAGACTAGGGAGTGGAGTCTGTTCACCCCAGATACCATCCTTCATCTCAGTCAAAAACCAGACTCTGCCTTGTGGATTCATTGGTTCTATGGTGAACCAAAGTCATTTTCTTTGAGTCATTTTCTTTTAGTCTTCAGACTTTACAGAGAGCTATTAAAATTTGGAAGAATTTGAGAAGAATAAACAACATGCTGAGATCAATGGATTATAATGAGGAAAGAAACAGAGCCAGGGGATACATTCCTATGGACTAAATATAGGTCCTCTCAAGAAACTCAACTCTTGCATGAATCTTGGTTAATTAAATGATTGTATGAATGCATCAAACATCACTCTGAAAACTACCCTTGCAGATGAGTACAAGCCATTTAAAATAATCATTTAAGAAGAGTGAGAATGTTCTACTTACAAGCTGAGAATGTGGAGTCCTCATTAATATGGTGGAAATAAGGTCAAGTGGAAAGCTGGGCTTTGGACAGGGATGATTGAGTTCTTTGGTTTGCTCCTTATCAGCCCTGTGACCTTGGGCAAATTGCCTAACCTCTATAAATATCAATTCCCCAGCTGTTATAGGATTCCATTTAATAATGATATTAAATCCTTGACATATAGTAAGTAAATACCTCATTTGGGGCCATAAATGTCAAGTAAAAACAATATCGTATTGAAAAATATGTTACGGTAGTGATGGCTTTTATGAAACTAATCATCCAATGCAATGACAGTTTATGTCTGTAATCATTAAGTAAATGAAAATTTGTCTTAATAGATATGATCCTGATCATGTCAGCCATTTTGAACATATTATGCCCCCCTTCTTGCCTCAGGAGTTTTGGAAGTGTCATTTCTATTTGGAGCTTTCTTTCCTTACCCTTTACCTGGTTAACTCTTACCCATTTTCTGGTTTTAGTTCAAACTTTACTTCTTCTGGACCAACTCCCATGACCACCTGCCTCCACACTTGAAGTCTAAATCAGTTTCCTTTGCCTTGTGCTCTCTTTTGATACAATGTTCTTTTCATTCAGAGCTCTTATCTCAAATTTGTAAAAAATTTTATTTAAATTCCAGCTGGTTAACATACAGTGTAATATTAGTTTCAGGTGTACACTTTAGTGATTCACCACTTACATGTAACACCTAGTGCTCATCACAAGTGTACCCCTTAATTTCCACACCTATTTAGCCCAGCCCCCACTCACCTCCCTTCTGGTAACCCCCAGTTTGTTCTCTGTAGTTAAGAGTCTGTTTCTTGGTTTCTCTCTCTCTTTTTTCCCCTATGATCATTTGTTTTATTTCCTAAATTCCACATATGAGTGAAATCATATGGTATTTGTCTTTCTCTGACTGACTTATTTTGCTTAGCATAATACTCTCTAGCTCCATCCACGTCATTCCAACAATTTTTAAGAAATTATTGATTATAGTTATTTGTTGAATGTCTTTTTTTCCCATTAGGCCATTAGCTTTATGGGTACAAACCTGTGATATTTTTGCCCAACAATGTATTTCTGGTGTTCAACATATACTAGACATACTATGTGACAAATGAATTAATTAATGTATGGTGCATGTCTTCTATTTTGCCTGCAATTTTTGCAAGGGATAGAAAATAAGTAAAAACACATACAGTCTTTTCTTGTTATCCAACTCAAACTTTATGTCTATGACAATCTACCAATAAAATATATAAATACATTACTGAAAAGTAATATACAGAAATAGCATGTATAGAAACTTCTAATAATCATCACATCTCTATACTTTTCAGGCAGGAATATATAGAGATCAAATTGATATATTTTAGGCAGTCAAATAAGTCAGAATAAAGGCTAGAAAATCTTTTCTAGGAAATTTCTAGCAAAAACTTTCTAGAAAAAAATTAGCTTTTTATTAGTGAGACATTTAGAAATTGAAATGGCAAGAAATATTGGGAGTGAAAGAGAGATTTTTAACATTTGTAACCTGTCAGTAAGTCAGTCATGGTGCTTCTGTTGCCAATGCTAGAGAATATGTGGATGGCGAGTCTACCACACACTGGGGAAAGGAAAGTGGGCAGAGTGGAAAAAAAATATCCAGTGTTTAAGGAGAATTGGGAAAAGGAAGGCAGACAGAGGGAGGCCTGGCAAGAAGAAACTAATCCAGGAGGATCTAATAAACCAAGAGAGGAAGAGGGTTTAAATTAAATTCTGAAAAACACCAGGCATTTTTCATGAAATTCAAGGATATTCATCATCCTTAACTTAAAAGCAAGGTAAAAGCTTATGTAAACATTGCTTCCTTTTCACCATTTTCATGTTGCTTCACCAAGGATTCTGTTCTATCCTTAGGGTTTCCTGGAGATGAAAGGGATAAAAATGCACACCTATGCGTGTACATGTTCACATGTGCACGCACACAGATGTGAGAAGGATGAATTAATCTAGCCATGAAAGTAACTGGTCCATGGTGGAAGGTCCATTTTTGTTAGTTTTAGCTCTTGAATCAAAGTGCTTACAAGGGTATTGAGAATGTATATGCCCAACTTAACTAAGCCTTCTTTTTAACTTGAAAATACTTTATTGCTAAAATATGCTAACCACCATCCAAGCTTTCAGCAAGTCACAATCTTTTTGCTGATGAAGGATCTTGCCTCAGTGTTGATGGCTGCTGACTGATCAGGATGGTGGTTGCTGAAGGTTGGAGTGGCCGTGGCAATTTCTTAAATTAAGACAATAAAGTTGGCTGTATCGAGTCACTCTTTCTTTCCTGAATGATTTCTCTTTAGCATATGATGGTGTTCGACAGCATTTTACTCACAGTAGAATTTCTTTCAGAATTGGAGTCAATCTTCTCAAACCTTGCTGCTGGCTTTATCAGCTAAGTGTATATAGCATTCTGAATCCTTTGTCATTTCAACAGCCTTTATAACATCTTCACCAGGAGTAGATTCCATCTCAAGAAATCACTTTCTTTGTTCACCCATAAGAAGCAACTCCTCATCTGTTAAAATTTTATCGTGAGATTGCAGCCGTTCAGATCTATCTCCAAGCTTCATTTCTAATTCTAATTCTCTTGCTATTCCCACCACATCTGCAGCTACTTCATCCAATGAAGTCTTGAGCCTCTCAGAGTCATCCATGACTCTTGGAATCTACGTGTTCCAAACTACTGTTAATGTTGATATTTTGACCTGCTCCCATGAATCACTAATGTTTTTAATGGCATCTAGAATGGTGAATCCTTTCCAGAAGGTTTTCAATTTACTCTGCCTATAATTCAAGGAATTACTGTCTGTGGCAGCTATAGCCTTATAAAATGTCTGCCTGCCTGCCTGCCTTCCTTCCCTCCCCTTCCCTTCCCTTCCTTTATGTTTCATTTTTAATAATTTTAATTCCAGTGTAGTTAACACACAATATTATCTTAGTTTCAAGTATACAATATAGTGATTCAACAATTCCATATATTACTCAATGCTCATCTAGATACTTGCACTCTTCTTTTTTTTAAAGACTTTATTTATTTATTTGACAGAGAGAGAGACAGCCAGCAAGAGAGGGAACACAAGCAAGGGAAGTGGGAGAGGAAGAAGCAGGCTCCCAGTGGAGAAGCCTGATGTGGGGCTCCATCCCAGAACGCTGGGATCACGCCCTAAGCGGAAGGCAGATGCTTAATGACTGCGCCACCCAGATGCCCCGAGATACTTGTACTCCTAATCCCCTTCACCTATTTCACTCATAACCCCCACCCTCAAAATGCATTTCTTAGATGCTAAGACTTGAAAGTTGAAATTACTCCTTGATCCATGGACTGCAGAATGAACCAACTTTACTAAACTTTAATAGCTTGTAGTTCATTTAAATATATGAAATATATTTCAATACAGATCTAAGTGGATAGAATATTATAAAAGAAAATAATTTCTATAAATCAGTATGTAAGCAGAGAAGAAACTCTAGTAAAAACTACCTTTGAGATTTTCCTGAATCAGAGAATACCACACATGATGGTTTTGTGTACTATATCTGCTTGCAATTTATTGGTCAAGTTTTTCTTCTAGCATGGGAAAAGATTGCTATTTCTTTAACTGAATATTAAATAAGATAAGCCTTTGTTTGAGGCCAGCTAATGGGGGGGGGGGGAATGCCCTGCATGTTGCTGCCTAAATACAGTGAAATTTATGTTAACTTCACATATATTGTAACTTTAAGTGCTAAACTTCTGAAAAACAAAAACATTTAGAGAATGAAGAAACCAACAAGAGTAGCTGTTAGTAGAAATGCAAATGGTAGAGCCCAGGGGGAACCTTGAAGAGGCCTCAGGTTCTAAAAAGCCCTGGTTGAAGCTTCTAGTACCCCAGGCCAAGTTCTAGGATAGAACCATTCGTTCATGACAAGCCTGTCAAACGGGAAAATGCATAATAGAGGCATAAGCGCTGAGAAAAGTCAATTGAAACATTTCATTTTTTTCCAGCTGAGGCCTTTGCCACTGCATCTTAAATAATGTTTGCTAATATTTTAATACACCTCCTTTATATACCTTTAAACTTCTAGACCTCTCTAAATAATGTGATTATGGCTCTAGTTTTAATCAATGTGGAGCTAATTTTTACATCTTTTTTTTTTCTTTCCATTTTCTTTTGTGTTAAGTATAAGGTATGCTCATGGCAAAGAATTTGAAAACTATGGAAGAATATTTTAAAAACCTGTAGCAGGGCACCTGGGTGGCTCAGTTGGTTAAGCGTCTGCTTTCTGCTCAGGTCATGAACCCAGGGTCCTGTTTAACATTTCTGTTATATGTAATTTTTTTTTTGCAACTTTGTATAATGCCTTAGCAAAGAACCATGGCTGGTTTGCTGGGTTTTTTTTTTCTTTTCTCCCTTTTGCATAAGTTTCTAGAAGAGCAAATGGTATTAACATTGTTAAACATATATATTACATTGGATTATATTATAGCATATTATATTGCATTATGTGAAATTTCTCTCTAAATATTGTATCAATTTGTTCTTTCAATAAAAATGTATAACAGTGTCCATTTCTCTATAGCCTAGTCAACAGTAGATGTTAACATAATTTTTAATCTTTGCAAACGGGATGGGTAGATTTTAAAAACACCTTTTACTTGCATTGTTTAGGTTATTAGTGAATACTTCTATGTGTGTAAGATAGAAACTTTGGGATCTTTTAGAATGAGTTTATACTATAATTACTACTTGGGAGCTACTCTACAGCAAGTTACATCAGCCCGTGATACTTTAGATTTCTGATCTCTAAAATGAGGCTAATAATACCTACCACACTATGTTACTATAACTAAATTAATTATGCATTCATAGGCACCTGACTCAATAAATGATTATTTCATTCTTACCCTTTATAAATTTTGTTGCTTTGTTTGAAGTTAATAACTTTCATGAAAAGTGACAAAAATATACATAGCGGAAATTAACCAAAGTGGCACAACAAACATATTTCATTATAGAAAAAATGCATTTACTTTAACTTTATAAATAGTAGCCATTTGGCAAGAGGAGGTTTTATTTGTGGCAAGATTTTAGCTGTCACCAAAAGAGGTAAAAGGGAGGTCTTTGAGGCCATCTGTTTGTTTTTATATATAGCTAACGATTTTTAAAGTATATTTTCCCCAAAAACATTTTTTTGGAAATCCCCTTTTCTTTTAAACAGTCAACAGATTATAAACATTTAAATTACTATTCATGAGCACTCCATACATGGCTGCCTCAGAACCTTTGTACTTATTGTCCCTTTACCTAAAATGTCTTGCCCTTATCTGTTTATAAGACTCATTCCTTTACTTCATACAGTTTTTTGCTCAAATACCGCCTTTTCAAAAAGATCTCCTCAGGTTGCCTGGGTGCCTCAGAGGGTTAAATGTCTGCCTTTGGCTCAGGTCATTATTCCAGGGTCCTTGGATCAAGCCCTGAATTGGGCTCCCTGCTCAGTGGGGAGTTTGCTTGCTTATCCCTCTCCCTCTCTTTTCCTCCCCACTCATGCTTTCTCTCTCTCTCTCTCAAATAAATAAATAAAAATCTTTTTTTTAAAAGCTTCTTATTTATTTGAGAGAAAGAGAGTACAAGCAGGGGGAGTGGCAGGCAGAAGGAGAATCAGGCTCCTTGCTGAGCAAGGAGTCCAATGTGGGACTTGATCCCAGGACCCTGGGATCATGACCTGAGTCAAAGGCAGATGCTTAACCAACTGGACCACCCAAGAGCCCCTAAATAAATAAAATCTTGAAGAAAAAAAAAATCTTCTCTGACTGCACTTCTGAAAAGAACATCTTGCTACTCCTCATCTCATTATCTTACCTTATTTTTCTTCATAGCACTTATCAATGCATTATAATTATCAGTTAATTTTCTGATTCAAATGTTATTTCTATGAGAACAAGGAGATTGTTTCATTCAATGTCATGTTCTTCATTCCTAAGACATCAACTAGCATAGAGAATTGCACAATAATATTAAATGAATGAATTTATGAATAAATGAGTTACATATTGAGTCTAGTAAAAATGAATAATTATTATTTGATTATCTAAATAGACAGTATTTTTATTATATTCCTGCTCATATGAGTTATATATTTTATTGACTGGAAATATTTAGGCTGTATGCAAATTACATGCTAGATAATACATTTCTAACACATTATTAATGAGTAGTCTGCAGTGTGCTCTAATGTCTCCATTCATATTCTTGTCCAAATCCATTATTAATGAGTTTTCTATAATGTTCTTTGCCTTGATTTCTGTTTTCCTCTATCATAAGCAATACTTATAGAGATCCATAATGATTTCCTCTTCGCCCTTGTAGTCATTTTAGAAAAATATGGCATATTGGAGAAGCAACTTAGCATTTCAGGTTCTAATCTTTTCAGAGCATAGGGTAGAGTGAAAATGGCACTATGATCTGTTATTGTCTTTATTTCCATCAAAATTTTAAAAGAAAATGTAGATATGAAAATAAATGTAGAAATGTAATTAATTTATATTTCTAACAGTAGTTGATAGTCATTGTTTTGTGTATTATATCATTTTATTGTATCATAAATGGTTTCATAGTCAATTGTTTCAGACATAAACGTTGTACTAGATCACCAAAGGTGAAGTTGAACATTCGTATCATATTTTATGGTTACACGAATGGTCATTGCCCTTCCACTTCTTCAACACGGATAGGATGAAAGAAAGCTAACGTAAAATAAACAATCTACGTAGATCTAATTTTAAGAACACTCAGAGCACTCACAACACTCAGGGCAGGAAGATGGGGAAATGGGATTAACATGATATCAGTTAGAGATTATTCATGAAAGGGAAGAGGTAAATAGCCTGTTTCTTGAGGAATCAGTTCTTTATTTTTTATTAGTGTTCCTTTAACTGAATTGAAGAGTTTTTCATGGTTTTCAGTAATGCATACACACATGCATTTAATTTAGTTGGAAAGTGTCACTAAGTATGATGAATGCATTTGTAACATCATTTAAACATAAAGAGGGAAGTGTTTTTCCATTAAAAGAAACTATACAAGACAAAAGAAAAAATCATACTTAAAAACAAATATGTTCCTAAGTGTATTTCCCATGATAAAGTATAAGACATATTGATGATTTATAAGTCATTTTCAGACTCTTATTTCAGTATAAAAGTTAATCTGGTGAATCAGTTTGTCAAGTGTTTCAGAACATTAGGATTTGGCTGCCTACTTATTTATTTATTTTTTCTGCTTTATGTGTGTCTGATGAAAAGTCATTTTTCTTCCCTCGGTTCTACTTGAAATTGATCATAAATCTTCAGTCTTCATTTTGAAAGATAACAGAATGGACACTTTTATGTTCTTAATAACCATACTTAAGAATTGTCTTAATTTGACAGTTTGGGGAAGATGGTGGAGTAGGAGGGGCCTGAGTTTACCTTGTCCCATGGATACAACTAGATAACACTCCCATCAGTGTAAATAACCCAGAAAATGACCAGAAGACTGGCGGAACAGACTCTCTACAGCTAAATGTAGAGAAGAGGCCACATTGAAGAAGGTAGGAAGGGCAGAGACACAGTTGGAAGCTAAATGGACCCATGGGACTGTCCATGGGATGGAGGGGTGCATGGGTGCTGAGAAGGGGAAAAAAAAAAAAAACCAGACTCTGACACCAGGCATGGGAAATTCATGATAAAAACTCTTTAGGTTTAGAGGGAACATACATCAACATAATAAAGACCATATATGAAAAAGGCACAGATGGGGCACCTGGGTGGCGCAGTCATTAAGCGTCTGCCTTCGGCTCAGGGCGTGATCCCAGTGTTCTGGGATCGAGCCCTGCATCTGGCTCTTCCGCTGGGAGCCTGCTTCTTCCTCTCCCACTCCCCCTGCTTGTGTTTGCTCTCAGGCTGGCTGTCTCTTTCTGTTAAATAAATAGAATCTTAAAAAAAAAAAAGAAAAAGAAAAAGGCACAGCTAACTTCTTACCCAATGTGAAAAACTGACAGCTTTTCCCCTAAAATCAGGAACAAGACAAGGATGTCCACTGCCACCATTTTTATTCAACATAGTACTGGAAGTTTTAGGCATAGCAATCGTACATGAAAAAGAAATAAAATGCATCCAAATTGGTAAGGAAGATGTAAAATTTTACTATTTGCAGATGACATGACACTATATCCAGAAAATCCTAAAGACTCCACCAAAAAAACTGCTAGAAGTGATAAATGAATTCAGTAAAGTCATAGGATACAAAATCAAAATACAGAAATCCATTGTGTTTCTATACACTAATAATGAATTAACCCATAGAGAAATTAAGAGAACAATCCCCTTTATAGTGGCACCAAGATAATAAAATAGGAATAAACTTAACCAAGAATATGAAAGGCCTGTACTCTGAAAACTATAAAACACTGATGAAAGAAATTGAAGATGGCACCAACAAATGGAAAGATATTCCATGCTTATGGATTAGAAGAAGAAATATTGTTAAAATGTCCAAACTGCCCAAAGCAATCTGCACATTTAGTGCAATCCGTATCAAAATAACAACAGCATTTTTCACAGAACTAAAACAAATATTCCTAAATTTTGTATGGAACCACAAAAGACCCTGAATAACCAAAACAATCTTGAAAAAGAAGAACAGAACTGGAGGAATCACAATCTCAGATTTCAATATATACTAGAAAGCTGTAGTCATCAAAATAGTATGGTACTGGCACAAATATAGACAAATAGATCAATAGAACAGAATAGAGAGCCCAGAAATGAGCCCACCACTATATGGCCAATTAATCTTCAGTAAAGGAGTGAGGAATATGCAATGGGAAAAAGACAATCTTGTCAACAAATTGTGTTTGGAAAACTGGATAGCTCCATGCAAAAACTAAAACTGGACCACTTTCTTACACCACACACAAAAATTAAATCAATGGATTAAAGACCTAATGTGGAACCTGAAACCATAAAAATCCTAGAAGAGAGCACAGACAGTAATTTCACTGACATCCACTGTAGCAACATTTTTCTAGACATGTCTCCTGAGGCAAGGGAAAGAAAAACAAAATAAACTGTCGGGACTATATAAAAATAAAAAGAGTCTGCACACCAAAGGAAATAATCAACAAAATTAAAGGCAACCTACAGAATGGGAGAAGTTAACTACAAGTGACATATTTGATAAAAAGATAGTATTCAATATTTTTTATGTATTTATAAAGTTATACAACTCAACACCTAAAAATCCCCACATACTAATTAAAAAATGGGTCAGAAGACATGAACAAACATTTCTCCAAAAAAGACATACAGATGGCCAACAGACCCATGAAAGGAGGCTCAACATCACTCATAATCAGGGAAATGCAAATCAAAAGCACAATGAGGTATCACCTCACATCTGTCAGAATGGCCAAAATAAAAAACTCAAAAAACAAGTGTTGGTGAGGATGTGGAGAAAAAGGAACCCTCATGTAGTGTTCTTGGGAATGCAAAATGGTGCAGCCACTGTGGAAAAGTATGGATGTTCCTCAAAAAATTAAAAATAGAATTACCATATGATCCAATAGTTCTTTTTTTTTTTTTAAAGATTTTATTTATTTATTTGACAGAGATAGAGACAGCCAGCTCGAGAGGGAACACAAACAGGGGGAGTGGGAGAGGAAGAAGCAGGCTCATAGCAGAGGAGCCTGATGTGGGGCTCGATCCCATAACGCCGGGATCACGCCCTGAGCCGAAGGCAGACGCTTAACCGCTGTGCCACCCAGGCGCCCCTGATCCAATAGTTCTACTCCTGGGTGTGTACCCAAAGAATATGAAGACACCATTTTGAAAAGATAATTGCACCCCTATGTTTGTTACAGCATTGTTACAATAGCCAAAATATGGAAGCATCTCAAGTGTCTATCAAAAGACGAATGGATAAAGACGTGATATATACACACAATGGAATATTGCTGAGCCATAAAAAACGAATGGATTCTTGCCATTTGCAACAACATGGATGGACTTAGAGGATATAATGCTAAGTGAAATAAATCAGAGAAAGACAAATACCATGTGATTTCATTCATATATGAAATTTAGGAAACAAAGCAAGTGAAATAAAAAAAAAAAGACAAACCAAGAAACAATCTCTTAACTGAAGAGAACAAACTGATGATTACAGAGGGGAGGTGAGTGGGAGAGGAATGAAATAAATGAAGGGGACTAAGAGCACCCTTATCATGATGAGCACTGAGTAATGTATAGAATTGTTGAATCACTATATTGTACACCTGAAACTAATATAACACTATATGTTAACTGAAGTGGAATTAAACTTTTTAAAAAATAAATAAGAATATTGCTGAAAAAATTGTCTTAATTTGAAATTGTCTGATTTGAAATATCTCACAAGAAATTTAGTATGCTCCATGAACATCTATATCCCTTCCTCAACAGTCTGCAGAAAATTCACTGAGAATTTTTAGGTACTATTTTGCATTTATTTACTTATTATAAAATCTTGATTTGTTATATCTAATGTTTCATAAGAAGTGCCAGAATACATTAAGCTGTGAAAAGTTTACAATATATACATATATATATGAATGAACATGTCCCTTTTATTTTGTCCCTCCCTTGCTGATTCCATCTCTTTGTCAGTATCACTGAGATTTGAATTCTGCTTGTTGTTAATTATTTTAAATTAGTAAATATGTTAAACTTAATAATCCCAGTGGTTTTTGCTCACTTGTATTTCTTTTAACTCTCTTAATAGATTCATTTGGAAAATATGAGAATAAATTTTCTACAAATCATTTTAATGGTTAGTATATTCATGAGGCTTTGCATGTTTGGAAACAATTTCATGTTGCCTTTATATGCAATTAATAGCTTGGCCGGATATAAAAGTATAGATTTATAGACTTTTCTCAGAGCTTTGATAACATTGCTTGAATGTTTTCTTATAGCCAATTTGCTGATAAGAAACCTGGTAGCAACCAATTTCATGCTTCTATTTAGATAATACATTTATCTCTACAGAAGTGTATATCCTAGGGTATCTGGGTGGCTCAGTCAGTTAAGCGTCTGCCTCCAGCTCCGGTTATGATCCCAGAGTCCTGGGTTCGAGTCCTGCATTGGGCTCTCTGCTCAGCAATGAGTCAGCTTCTCCCTCTGCCCCTCTCCCCAGCTCATGCTCTCTCTCTGAAAAATAAATAAATAAAATCTTAATTTTAAAAAAGCAGGGTATATTCTATATAAAATTGATGTTTCTTTTCATTGTTTCCATACAGTGTTTAAAAATGCTATTTTGTTTTAGTTTGGGTTATAGTAGAGGTATGCTTACAGACCTATGTGGTGTTTACCCTAGTATGTTTTGTAAACCTAGGATATTTCCCGTAATTGTTGCCTTTGTTTTTGCTACTTTAAATAAACCCCCTCCTAGTACCGCTACATATGCTGTTGCTACCCACTGAACATAAATGAGGTCTATCTAATATTCCACTTATTAAAAATAGGTCCCAGAGCCCTCTCTGTGACACCTGACACTGTTATGATGACTCTAAATCCTATAAAGCCAGCCTAAAAAACCTGCCAAAACGTGTCTGTTGTGAGACTTGTCACATGTTAAGGGATTGGTTTTCCAGGACCTACTAGTAAATGGAACCTAGGAAAGAAAAGAAATAACAGGGCAGATTCCATTCACAATGTGGCTTTACCTGATACATGCATTTGGTAACTTTCTTATTCTGGGGACTTTCATAGTTACCTTGAATATATTTTCAAAGGGGCCATTATCATGTTAGGTGGCAGTAGTGCTGAGAGTGCCGCTGCAATTTGGGAATTAAAAGTTAATGTGATCTTGGAACTCCTGGGTGGCTCAGTCAGTTAAGTGTCTGCCTTCGGCTCAGGTCATGATCCCAGAGTCCCAGGATCGAGACCCACATTGGTTTCTGCACTCAGCGGAGAGCCTGCTTCTCCCTCTACTCCTCCCCCTGCTTGTGCTCTCTCTGTCTCTTTCTCACTCTCTCTCAAATAAATAATATCTTTTGAAAAAAACATGATCTTAGAAAAGCAGTTAATGTGATCTTGTTGGGTGGGAATTTATAGATAAACAAGCATAGGAAACTAGAATAATCCATACAGTAATGGATTAAAATTGGAGACATTTATTTGGATTCATGTTTAGCTTAACATAAATACAGACTTAAATATAGAAATATTTATAGATACATGTAGAAACATGGGGTAGTATACACACACACACACATACACACATTTCTTGCTCTGTCAGTTGAGAGGATCTGAATGCAAGGACATACCAGTAGCAAAGAGCATACCTACCACCCAGATCTTGGTTTCTCATGCAATTCTCTAATCGAAGCCTTGGAGAAATGGCTTGTCTAGAATAAGAAATACAAATGATGATACTGGAGCATCTTGTAGTGTCATAAAATAAGGAAATTACCAGAAGGCAAAATGAGTATATCATTGGTGGCAGAATATCCAAGTGGCATACAGAAGTCAACTAAATGAAACTCTAATAGCCAAAACTAAAATAATTTGAAGAAGAAAATAAAGTAGTACTGTACTATCATCCACAATATAAAATAAATATCCATGAGCCTATACTGATATAAAGAATCGAACAAATAAATAAATGGGGAGAATATACAACTTCCTGTATATATAAGACTTCCAAATAAATCATGTAGATATACCACCCTAAATTGGAAAGCATAACTCCCACCTTCTTAAGCATGGGCTAAAGGTAGTGACTTCTTCCCAAGGAGTATAGTATAGAAAGTAGGTGGAGAGGAGAGTTAGTAAAACTTAGCAGTGGAGAAATCTGACCAGTGCTACTAAGGTCAACGTCAAAAGTGTTAAAGCATCTTGGTAGTATTTACCTTTGATATGATGTAAATAACATAGCGCTTTTACTTGTGTGGTCTTCCTCCCCCAAACTTGTAATACAAACAACAGACAAATTTCAGTAGATGAACATCCTACAAAATACCTTACCAGTGCTCCTCAGAACTGTCATGGTCATAAAACTCAAGGGGAGTCTTACAAGCCTAAGCCAACATGCCAACTAAATGTATCACAGTATACTGAATGAGATACTGGAACAGAAAAAGGGCATTAGTTCAAATTTAAGGAAATCTGAATGAAATAACGGATTTTAGTCAGCAATAATGTAGCATGGATGCCTGGGTGGCTCAGTCGGTTGAGCATCTGACTCTGATTTCAGCTCAGGTCATGATCTCAGGGTTATGAGACCGAGCCTGTCATATGGCTCTGCGTTCAGCAGGAATCTGCTAGAGATTCTTTTTCCCTCTGCCTCTCCCCGCACTCGCACTCCTCTTTCTTTCCCTCTTTCTAAGATAAATAAATGAAAATCTTAAAAAATAATGATAATATAGCAACACTGATTCATTAAATGTAACAAATATCCATAGTAATATAAGATGTTAATAATAGAGGAAATCAGATGCTGGATATGTGGGTATATATCCATATACCATATATCTCTATACTATCTTCTCAATTTTCTGTAAACCGTTGTAAAAAATAAGGTCTATTTAAAAAAAAGGTTAATTTGATCTGACCTTGATGTCTCTGTTGGGTGGAGCTTAGACATGCTGATTATGTATATTATATATATATATTTGTTTCTGTTGTATAATTTTTTTTAGAGATCCTATTTTTTCTATTCTCTTTGGTCCAGAAACAGTCTTTGGCAATCAAATTCTGACCTGATTGCTTTCTGAGAATGGCTGAGAAAATTAAACCTTTTTATTAGCCTCATGCAGTTCAATAAGGTGTTTATAGGAGAGAGACTTCCATTTGTAGATTCGTTTCCAGTTGAGCATATTTGTGTCTATACCTACACACGCTTTGTCCCAGACAAAATTTTCTTCATTTTACTGAGTCTTGTAAGAGGAAACAGCTCTCAAAATGAAAAATGTAACAGTGCCTTGGAAGTCACTTTCTCTATGCCACCACATACAGTCGATGCTGGAGAAACTATTTCTAAGGTAGTAAGGGAGCATTACAACAACCAGATTAAGTGAAAGTCCCCAGGCTCAAAGATTTCTCCTCCACATTTTCGGGGAACCATAGGGTTTTAGTAGATACCTGAATCGGCTCTCTGCATAATGCAAGATTCATGTTCACAGAATTCATACTAAATGGGAATTAAAATGATATTTGACCCACAGGGCTATATAGGCTGAATGAGATCATGATGTGAAAAATATTTTACAACTATAAAGTGCCCTGCTTATGGATATACATCATTATTATGTGTAATTATCAGAGTTACTGCCTCACAAGTCAGTTTGGTTTACTGTTGGTTAGCTATAACGTTTTAAAAAGCACTTTCTCCTGTTAAGCCAAAGATGTCTTTTCCATAATTTGTAATACAAAGAGGTGATAATGGAGTCCCTTGGGTGTAGGTTCAAAAGCTGGCCCTCCTGCCTAGCAGCCAGGACCTTGGATAAATGATTTGAGCTCTGTACTCTAGGTTTCCTCATTGATACATAATGGTGATAATCTCTCCCTTATGGGGATACCATAAATGTGATCACATTTGTAAAAATGTGCCTAGTTTAAGTGTCTAATAAATGATAGTAGTTATTATTAATATGAGTTTTCCTTTTATGATTCTGCAGTAGGTAAGAGTGAATAGGAGTCCCAAGCCTTCCCAGCTTCCCAATGGCACTTCATAAAAACCTGTCTGAACCTCCATTTCAGAGTAATAAAAATGTAACAAGTGGCATAATTCTGTTCCTCTTATTGTATTTCTCATTCTGGGAAGACATCAGCAGGGAGCCTGAGGGAGGAAACCTTTCTTTAGCAAATAGCAGATGTTTCCTTGTGGAGCCACATCAAGTAAAATGTGATTCCCCCTAATTGTGAGGAAAATGGGCAATTCTGTTAGCATGCAGTTACTTTATAGGGACGCCATGTTAAGTAGGAGGAGGATAACCCTGCAGACAAGTAGGATCCGTTAATGTTCTCTATCTAGAGCCTCTATGAAGCATTGCTCAGAGGAATCCCTGGACAACGTTAGTAGGTACTATCTACATAGACAGCATGTGAATGGCACCCTCTGAATCTGAGGAGTTCTTTGATGCTGTCTTCACCTACCCTGCCAGTTTATGATACTGAATAATTATCTTTAAGGCAGAATACCTAGATATCCGTGCTTTCGTCTTTCCTTCAGGTTTGACTTAGTGAATCTCAGGTCTAAGTGTGCATAAACATGAATATATTTGGGGCATGATGTTTTTCAAGGGAATTTTTATTACAGTGATTTTGACCTTAGGAGCTGGCTTTAAGATTGGTCTTTCTCCCTACCCCACTCCAGTGTTGACTGCACTGTGTTCCCAGGTGAAATCTCAAGTCACTACAGTGTTTACAATTGCGCTCAGCTGGAGTCTTCCATGATGTATATCTGAGGATCAGATTTAATCTTCCATTAGCATTCATTGAATATAGCAGTTGGTCTTTAACAGCTTTCCCAGTGGTCGGCAAAATAATTTGAAATTATATTTGGTTAAAAAGCTATTTCCTTCTAAGATGTTTACCCAAGAGCATGCAAGAGAGGGCATATGCACTGACTAGCATATATCACATTAAAAAGAGTTAATTTTCTTTTTCTCAGTGATGGTCTCTCCTGCCTTGGGTTTTTGCTATGATCTATAGTTACTTACTCAGTTGTTTTTTCTGTTTCTCCTAACTTTCAATTTAATGGGGAAGTCAGAAATCACAGGTCCAGCTGAAAATCTTTCCTAGAAATATTGATTGTACTTTCCTGCCATTATTTTATAAAAGATCTAAAACAAATTACATTTGGCCACCTGAAATATTTTTTTACTGTGATTTTATAGTAATTTAAAATAGAGCCCAAAGTAACCTTCTGGGAGGCCCAGTACTCATTGTAGCATTGATCTTTGTTTATAGCTCATTCAAGTAACAAAGGCAGAGCTGCTTTCTAAGGCCATTTGGTTCAATTAGTAACTGGGTGCCCTTTAACACAGTACCTAGAAGCAGCTCCAAGTCTTAATAAATGGCAGCTCTGATTATTTCTTTATTTCTACAATCTCAGATTCACCATCAATTTAATGAATCTTTAGAGGGAGGAAAAGAAATGCTGACAGTGCCAAATATATTACAAGATGTGCCCCATTTTCAGAAATGATAAATTATGAAAAAGCATGTCTTTGATAGATTTTTTTTAAAGATTTTATTTATTTATTCGACAGAGATAGAGACAGCCAGCAAGAGAGGGAACACAAGCAGGGGGAGTGGGAGAGGAAGAAGCAGGCTCATATCGGAGAAGCCTGATGTGGGGCTCGATCCCATAACGCTGGGATCATGCCCTGAGCCGAAGGCAGACGCTTAACCGCTGTGCCACCCAGCCGCCCCTGAAAAAGGATGGCTTATCCCAAGTATGATGATAAGGATGATAATGATGATAGATGGAGCATTTCTAGAATCTTATCTTTACTGTTGGAAAAATTTGCATTCATGGAACATAACATCTACTCTGGCTAGTATATCATGTCAAATTTTGTGTCATTTGCTGTAAAATAAAGGAGTTCAACCATTTAAATATTTCATCGTTTCTGAAACTAGGAGATTCCTTCTGGATAGATTAAGAAAAAAAGCAATTAGGAATGCCTGAGTTGCTCAGTCGGTTAAGTGTCTGCCTTCCACTCAGGTCATGACCTCAAGGGTCTGGGATTAAGCCCCACTCCAGACGCCCTGCCCAGTGGGGAGTCTTCTTCTCCCTCTCCCTCTCCCTCTGCCCTTCCTTCCCATTCTTTCTCTCTTTCTCAAATAAATGAGTAAATAAGTAAATAAATCTTTTTTAAAAAAAGAAAAATGCAATTATGCATATATAATATCAAACTTTCTAGGAATTGAGAAGTTTTTTATTATAGTGAAGTATGACCGGATTTCCCCATTTATGTCACAGAGTTGCAGTGGCTCTCTTAGAATTCAGTTGTCTAATTATACAAATGATCAATCTGAAGTCTAAGAATCAAGCAGTTTGCCAGAGATTGCACTGCTACTTGTTTCTTTTTTTGTTGTTGTTCTGTTTTTTGTTTTTTGTTTTGTTTTTTTTGGTAGCTATATATGACTTTTATTTTTACAAAAAAAAAAAATGACAGCAGCTCACAACAGTACCTTGTACAGAATAACTGCTCAATAAATGTGTGATGGTTTGTTGTACAATAAGCATCTATATAGAAATAAAAGTTATGTTGGTCATATATGGAGGTTGCTTGTTTTTTATAGTTTGTATCTGCCCCAGAGGAGTACTTTCATAATAAAAAATATCAGAATATGCTCTGATCTTCAATTCAAAATAACTGCTAGTATTCATTCTAAATTTATAGACCTATGCTCATTTCCGTCATGTTAACATGAACTGAAATATATTGGAAGGACCAGATTCCTAAAAGAACATTGCTGAAGCAAAATAAGTCATCCCCTAACTGTCCTCTTGCTTAAGACCAAATTTAATCCAAACTGAGTAATAGCTCTAGTTTCATGATCTTCCTCACCTTTCTTGGCAATGAGAGCAACTAAATCTTTTCATTTAAAAATACTTTTATTTGAACAAGCAATACAATTTTTTGCCAATTCCTCCTCCCAATTAAAAGCAACATCATTTAGCAATATAAGCCAAATATCTACTCTTCATTCCTGGTATCAAATCAGTCACCAAGTCCTGCTTTTTTATGTCTTAAGTATTTCTTCAATCCCTCCCTCCCCCATCTATCTCTATGATTGCTGCCCTAGTTCTAGTCATTATCATTTCCCATCTGTACTCTTTAAAAGCACCTTTTTGATAGTCTCAATCCAATCTTACTACCTCCCAACCCATCTTTCAGCTGCTGCCTGAGAAATGTAAATTTGACCACACCACATCCATGTAAATATTCCCTATTGCCACAGGGTGAAGTCCCATCCGCACAGCATGGCATGCAAGAATGCTGTGATCTGGTCCCTGTGTTCATGTACAGCCTCGTTTCTTTGCTCTAGTAACACTGAATGGGTTCTTCTCACCCAGCCTGCTGTTTAGTGGTTACATTTTCCCAGCTCTTTTGAACTTCCATACCTTCCCCTACTATCACTACAATGGATGTATCTCTCTCAGACTTATGTTACATTGAATATAGATTATCCATCTCTTAGTCTAACACATTAGACTGTAAGTCCCTCAAGGATAGTCCTTGAGGGCCTTATTCATATCTTTTCAATAGTTGTCATTTATTTCAATTAAAAAATATCTCAAAGTAGAATTTGTATCTCTATAGTGGAAGAAAATTCTAGTCTTCACATTGGTGTAAGGAAATATGTCAAATAGTTATACCATTCTTATGCATCTGGTGTCTCCTCCAGGATACAAAGAACAGCTATTACAAATTTAGACTGTATATAGATACATATAATAGAGAGCACTCTTGTCCTGTAGCTGTCCGAAGCCTGATTTGGGTACTATTCAAAACTGAAACCAAACCCAGTGGGAGGAGAAAATAAGAGAAAAACCTAAGAATGATAAATGAATCTTTCTAATCTTTGTAATCTTTAATTATATCCATATTAGTCCCATGTGGCTTCATTTTGTAAATTCTTGTTCTAAACAAATTATAATGCAAATTCACTCAACTCTTCCCTCTTGGTTAAGTATTTTCAATGAATGAACTACATGAGAACTTTGCTATTTGCAGCCTATTTTTATTTCTTTAGTTTTAAAGAAATTATGAAATAAATATAATAAATATAATTGTTATGCCTTAGCTCATATCTACTTCATAGCTGGTTATCCATGGTTGGAAAATTTTTTTTACAACGTCTATTTCTTACCTTCCCTTTTTAATTTAGAGAATACCTCTTTTGCTTTGATATTTATACAATACTTGTTATGATAAATAGCTTGCTCTATTTTGACTTAGAAAATATCCCTAAATCTCACTTTATAAACCAGAAGGTTAGTATTTAAACTATGTGGATGACTTTTTGCACAAAGTAGGTACTCCACAATAATTGTTCGTTGGATAAATATCAAAGTGTCCTTAAGAGCTAGTTGTAAACTGTAGGAAAGCCGCAAGTTCTTCTGAAAGTGGCTTCAAGTCACACCAACATCTGAAATGCCTGTAACATTTCAAAGGGAAGGAATTGTGCCTAACATTCTAATATAGTAAATTATTTAACTATTTAGACATGAGATGGTTCTCCAAAGCAGCTGTGGTTAATCAAATATTTTCTACCTTTTTTTCTCTTAAGCAAGATTATCCCATTTTATAAGTAGGACTTCCTATTAAGTTAGTGTTTGTAATGAAATATTAGAACTTTTTCTTAGTATTACTGCCTTAAAAATAGGTAAGTGAAACCAAGCAAAATAAAACAAATTAAATATACTTTCCTGGTAATTTAGATATGGTCTACTGTATCAATGTTGTGATTCAATATGAATTTACTACCAAAGGTTATTTTGATATTAACTCAGTAACTATTTTCTATAGTGAGCATTGTTTTCATATTATGTTGAACTCGAACTATGTTTTGAAGTGTCTTGTCTCATCCCCTTGTTTATACTCTTCGCAGATAAATATATGTCTATTTGGGGTAGTGGCCATCTGACTTCTCTTACTCTCAAATGTAGGTTTTTGTTTTTGTTTTGAGGACTCTAACAAATTTCAGTGCTATTTGTGGCTTGTTATATTTTTTGAAACAGTAACAGCCTAAGTTAAAAAGATTTAATATGATGCAGTATTTAATATAAGTCACAAATATAGCAATTTAATACACATTCCCATCCATGAAACAAGTCAACAGCTATAGGGATGGCATTGAAGTCTAATGCAATCTTTCCAGTCTTAATGCACTTCTGTTAACACTATGCTATCTTCCAGGGATGAACCATTTATCTTAAGTCCATTTGTTTTTCTCTACCTTAAAGTGTCATCGACCCCATCATTTTATCCCCTTCGCTGCCCTGTGACCAACGGCCTTGCAGGTGTGATTTTTCATCTACTAGTCTAGCAGAAGCCTTTGAGAAGGCAAGTCAACAACTCTATTGGTTTCATGGGTTTAGAGGAATTGACCTACACACAAGTTCTTTCAAATTTATTTGACCATAGAACGCTTTAATGATGATAATTTTTTTTAAAGATTTTATTTATTTATTTGACAGAGATAGAGACAGCCAACGAGAGAGGGAACACAAGCAGGGGGAGTGGGAGAGGAAGAAGCAGGCTCCTAGCGGAGGAGCCTTATGTGGGGCTCGATCCCATAATGCCGGGATTACGCCTTGAGCCAAAGGCAGACGCTTAACTGCTGTGCCACCCAGGCGCCCCTAATGATGATAATTTTTGGTCAGAGTACTATATTAACAATATTCCCACAGGTGATAGGGAAAAGTGATCTAAACTAACATTAAAGTAGAAAGCAAAAATGGTTTTATTAATTAACTGCTTGATAAATCATCCAAATATGACTTATGTTTAATGTACAATAAAGATGTGGAAGTTGTAAGCCCACATCATAGCCTATACCCACCAAATAGAAGCATTCTTGCAATGGTGAGTTGATAAATGCTGTCTAGATCTTCTTGCTGATGAAAATTGTTTGTGCATCAGATGGTCATGAAAGATTTCTCTAAGTTCACAGAGAAATCAAGCTTATGAGTAAGACTCTGAATTCAATTTCAGCTTTACAATTCATTATCTGTGTGATTTTGAGAAAATTATTTAAATCTTTTAGGCCTCATTTTCTTTGTCTCAAAATGGAATAATATTGAGAAATTAGATGTGAAGTGCTTAGTATAGTACCTGGTAATAAGTGAAAATATATGTTATCTATTATAAAGGAAAAAGAGAGAGAGATGTTGATTATTGGTTAGATAACTAACTTTGATATTAGTTAAGTAATTAAAGTAACAGTGTCCATAAGTGATGAGTTTCATGGCAATCATTCACTGCCATTCAGTGACAACTATTAATATCTCACTGGATGTTAGTTTACTGAAGAACAGTGCTTGGAAATACTGACATAGTTTTAAGATCTTACACTATGTTTAAGTATAATGTCTTTTTCCTTACATGGTGTGGAAATATAAAATAGTATTCAAAGGAACATGAAGGTACTAAGAAATGAAAGTTGGTATCTAAATACCAACTAAATGAATTAAATAGCCAACTATGACTAACATTATGCCATAAATTTTTTTTTCATAAATTTTCTAACCTCAAATTATATGGAGGTCACACTCTATCAAATGAGATATTTTCTTAGGAGTTTACTCTTAAGTCACAGTTTCTCTGGTATCCAACAGGAACTTTTTCCTGAAGCATAAAACTCAGAAGAGTGACTAAGATTGTTAAAGAAGAAGAAGAAAAAAGAAGCCCTGTTGAAGTCCATAATACTCGTGTATTTCTATTAAAATTGAATTGCATAGAGTACTTATAATGACACTGTCTTATGCAGATATTAATAAAGAAAGCATCTTACCAAAATGAATTGATAAAAATAAAATCTATTAATATAAAAAAATCAGAGAACCATTCTAAGTAAAAGGGTGGAATTAAAATTGTGTAGGCAAACTTAATCTGACTTGCAAAAGAAGAGATTTGCTCAAACATAACATCCAGGGTTCAAGATCATAGAGTTAGAGGGCAAGAATGATACCTTGCTCCAGGAATGTTTTAGAACAGTGACTTCATCAACTTCAATCTGATTTTTTCCAGTGATATTAAAAGCAGTAGTTTGTTAGAGCTGGAGAAGCATCTTTAAGGTATTCTAAGAACTTCCTTTTAATTGTTGGAATAAAAATGAAAACTTCAACTATAATAATAAAAGTCTCCTCTAGTTACACTAATGCATTCTTAAAACAAAACAAAACAAAAAAACACCAAAAAAACAAACCAGAGACCAAGAACTGCTTATTTCCTGCAGAAAATGTCAAGGAGAACACAGGACAACTTATTTTTGCTCATCAGGGCTGTTGTCTTTCTCTAAGTTCTTGACACTTTACCTGGTTTCCCCTTTGAAGCACGTGACTTGATCTGAATTCCAGAACTTCAGCTTCCTCTTTACCTCCTGTTTCCAGAAACGACAGCAACTTTACTTTAGTCTGTTGACTTTGGCTCTTTGCCCAGGTATTTTTCCAATTAACTAACAAGGGAGTGTTGTCACTGTGCTCCAGCATGTCAGTTATGAACACTACCTGGAAAGGTTCCTATCCCTAAAATAAGATTGAAAATAAAGTTCGTAAGCCAAGATAAAAGTTAGAGAAAATAAAATCTGTTATGTATTTTTAAATCTTGGTCTAAGTGATAGTTCATGTGCATATAAAAATTACAATAATTTGGATGCAGAAAACAATCATCTACTGCTAGTAAAACAGGCTTGAGTATTAGAGAAAAAGAAAAACAAATTCTTAGGACTTCGTTATTTTCATCAACCCTATCAATCGCAGCTAGTAGAACTAGAAAGAACGAGGCAGTATGTAGCACAAGAATTATAAACTCAAAGAAATGTCTATAATGACCAGACAAGAAGAGCAAATGTCGACAAAGGGCTGAGTATAAGAAGCCACAAGGCATGCTGAAGAGAAATTGGCTGACATGTGCAGGCTCCCAGCTCATTACTGACATTCAAGAACATGGGCCCAGTGTCGCTAGAACTTCCTAGAAAGTTCTCAAAAGAAGCTAGAAGTCTGGAATTTTATGTGAAGTTCTGAGTTTTAAAAACTGGCTAAAATATTTTTTAAATACTGTGCTTGCCAAACAAAGCATCTTGAGAGAGCGTAATCCAGTTTTCTACCTCTGCTCTGGCAACAGAAACTTCTCGCATATTCTCCTTTCTTGTCATCAAGTGTCCCACCTGTAGGGGGAGTAACTCATTAAAATATTAGCAAATTAGGGCACGTTTGAAAGAGAAATAAGAACACGAATTTTGGTAGAAAACAGATAAGGCCAACCAGACGCTTAACCAGGTGAGCCACCCAGGCACCCTAGGACAGCAATATTTCTTGAAAAGTGTATATTTTCACAGATTCAGCCAATTGGGGCCCTGCATAGCTAGGACCCTAGTGAAAAAGTACAATGAAGGGAATGGAGATATCAAATACGAACAAAGCCAGTAGTAGGAACAAAATAGGTGAAAAGTCAGCCAGCGGAGACTTGCTGCTTTGCCTGGGGCTGACCCAGTTTTAAAATAGATTTTAAAAAGAAGGGAATTGTGGTGTGTGTGTATTTTGTGGGAAGGAACAAGGAAGGGAAAACTAGATTGTAGATGGTATAATTTTCAAAACTTGCCAGTCAATCATTTTATGGTAAACACTAAAGGGAACATTTTTTTTTTTTATTCTTGGACATGCTGTAGCATAAAAAACATAGAATATACTTTCCAAATACAAGATAAGTATTTTGATTAGAACCTGCCTTTATATTATTTTGTCTTTGATTATATATTGTTAATGTTCTCAGTTCTATTCTCAATGTAAAAGTTTACTTCTGAGTTTTATATGTTAACAGTGTATATTTTCTTTAGTATTTAAAAGTATTTCCTTTAAGTAGGCATCATGATTTTGTTTCAAGTCTGCCTTCCTTCCATGCTGCTTCATCTTATATATACGTATATACAGTGTGTGTGTGTGTATCTGTGTGTATATATATTATATATATATTTTAATTCTGTCTGGAAACATTTACCCAAATGTTTCTTTTTAAACAAAATACACAGATCTGTTAAAAGGAGTCATGTGTCCCACTCCATTGCAAAGAGCTCATATAAAAGTATAAATTATGATTTATAACCACTGAAAATGGAATTTAATTTTATTCTGACCTTTTGAGGCAATTTAGTTTGCCTTTTGATCTCAATTTCCAGTAAAAAAGGAAAAAGGAACACTGTTTTATAACATTTTTTGGGACAATGGAAACATGTCAAAAACTGAGAAAATGCTAATGTTAGAAAATTAATGAATTAAGCAATATATGGTAAGGTTGGACTTTTAATTTTATCATCATTGCTGGTACCAGTAACCATGATCTTTTTCAAGAGGCAGATCACTCACTGTAGCCTCATCCTCTAATTTATCAGTTCACAAAATTCATCTAGAAGATGAACTGTGAACCTATTGGTTCACTCTATATATATGATACATGGATCTGCCTGCATGTGAAAACCAGGTTCACAGTGGAAATATTAATGTAACAGAACAAAGTACCACTAAAGGATTCCAAAAGAATGTCCTGGATTCTGAGTCTCTGTTTTCTATTAGACATTCAGTTCACATTACTGTTTGCCAGGCTCTGTCTTAGGTACTGGAAATAGGTAGTTGTTACGAAGTCAAAAATTTAAAGGGGATTGTCAGATAATATAAATGATTGATATAGAAAAAGTTTACAACATGATACCACTTGGCTTAAGTTTGTTTTCTCAGTTTTGACAGAGATATGAGTATGGAAAACTATTTCTCTACTAAACAAAATCAACCTAACAATTGCATGATGAATAGCAAATAGCCTCTGTGTCTATGGGTGATGCACCTGGTAATGAAGGGGGTGTGGGGGTTGGAGGGAACATGCCTTCTCTAAGGGGGTGACTTTCATTCAGTGTAAAACTTCAGACCCAGTGATGCCAGCTGTGCTAGTATTTTAAGGGAACCAGGAAACCCAGTGTTTGGGTGAAATCTGATTTTTAAATGTGGGCTTTAAGTTGTGTGGGTCAAATAGAGTAAAACTGTAGGTCATGGCTTGAAGGAGTCCAGTGAACAGCCACAGAAAACCCATTTAAGCTCTCAAGTTGTTTACACACCAGAAATTCAGCGATCAAATTGTGGTCAGTGGACTGGTGACCAGAGTGTCACCTGTGAGCTTGTTAAAAATACAGAATCTCAGGGGCACCTGGATGGCTCAGTTGGAAGAACATGTGACTCTTGATCTTGGGATCATGAATTCAAGCCCCATGTTGGGTGTAGAGATTACTTAAAACAATTAATAAATAAAATTTAAAAAAATAGGTAATCTCAGGCTCTGTCCCAGACCTTCCTAGACAGAATCTGTATATCAGCAAGCCCCAGGTGATTTATAGGCTCATGAATACTTGACAAGCTTTGTTCTAGGAAGGCATCAAAAAGAACAAATTGGGAGCGTCTGCCTTCGGCTCAGGGCGTGATCCCAGCGTTCTAGGATCGAGCCCCACATCAGGCTCCTCCGCTAGGAGCCTGCTTCTTCCTCTCCCACGCCCCCTGCTTGTGCTCCCTCTCTCGCTGGCTGTCTCTGTCAAATAAATAAATAAAAAATCTTAAAAAAAAAAAAGAACAAATTGATTATTCTCTAAAGGTTGGGACTTTGAATTGTAGGTCCATCCCTTTTTCTTCTTTTGCTTTTCTCATGCCCATTACTGATTATCATTGATAAATTTGGCCCATCCTACACAACAGCTCATTTAAACCTTCATGAAAGTAAATCTGAAACCATTACAGGGTGTTTTATTAAATGACTAATGCATACTGTCACATCACATCCTTCCTTTAACTTGATAGAAAGTTTGAGTATTTTTTTAAATATTTAATTTATTTATTTGAGAGAGAGAATGAGTGAGAGAGAACATGAGTGGGGAGGAGGGGCAGAAGGAGAGGGAGAAGCATTCTCCCCACTGAGCAGGGAGCCCGATACAAGGCTCCATCCTGGAACTCCAGGATCATGATCTGAGCTGAAGACAGACACTTAATCGACTGAGCCTCCCAGGTGCCCCAAAGGTTTGAGTATTTATTGGCATTCTCCATGCAATCTTAGAGCTCTGACCTCATTTTCTATTGCCCTTCCTTGCCATTTTGTCTCGTCTCTGCTTTCTCATATCTCTTGTACCCAGGAACAAAGGGGCCTCTTGCTAGCTGGGCCTTGGTTACCCCTTTGTTGACTTTGTCACAACAATTCAAACTGTAAGCCTATATTTCTGGTAAGTACTAATCTGGCTGTTGTGGCTCTCTCTTTTGTTTTCTTTCTCCATGAACAATACCTATAGTTTTTATCAGCTAATCCTGGGCTCCTAGTTCCTGATTTTTTCTTTTATATTGACATATTATGAATGTGTTTGGTGAGGGTGGGGGGAGTTGGCACGTGTGGAGGGGAGGAATGCATGTATAAATGTCTGTGTTCATTGGTGTTCGTGTTATTCAAAGCACTGTGGGGACTGTACAATTCTAATGAAGTCTCCAGGGAGGAAATCTGTGTACTTGTTATGGATTCTACTCTTGATGAGCTCAACTTGCTTTTTTACACCCCTTGGCTTCTTCATTACTCTGTCTCCAAGTAGTCCGCATCTGACCTAATACTGGAGTCCTTCAGATCACCAATCATTTTTATTATAAGTACCTGTTTTCATGTGGCATTTCATTGATTTTGAGATTTATATTCCATTTATTTCTTAAAACAGCCATTACAGATTGGATAACTGTATTCCCATTTCATAGAAGAGAATGACAATTTTGGGAGTTAGCTAAGTAGACTAAGACCACACACTCTTGACCTGATGCTGGATTTCTGGCTCTTGGTTGTTGTTTTTGTTTTGTTTTGTTTTGTTTTGTTTTGTTTTGTTTTGTTTTAATCATATCATATCACTCTTTCACAACTTGATGAAGAAAGTTTCTCATAATACATTTGCATTCCATTTCAACTCTCATCATGCTAGTCAAACCAAATGCATATCAGTTTTTTATTCAGTTAAAAACATATGTGATATATAAATTAAAGCATAAAGTTATCAGAATTTTCCGAAAGATCATACATATAATATAAGGGTAAGAGGGTAATCAAGGATGACACCAAAGTTTTAGTTTGACCAGTTGGAAGGGCACAATTGCTGTGAAATGAGATGGGAAAGAATGCAAGAGGGGAGCCAGTGTGGGTGAAGTAGGGATTAGCAACTCAGTTGTGGAAATGTTAAGTTTGAGATGTGTTTTAGGGTTCTTGAGAGAAGCAGAACCAAAAGGATATGTATATAATGAGATTTATTATAGGGTATTGGCTCGTGATATAAGGAGGCTGGGAAGTCCCACACTCTGCCATCTGCAAGCTGGGGACTCAAGAAAGCTGATGGCATAGTTTGAAGGTCTGAGAGCCAGACGGCCAATGAAATAGATTCCAGTCTGAGTCTGAAGGCCTGAACCAGGAGTGCGAAAGGCAGAAGTTCCATGTCCCAGCTTACTCAGTCAGGCATAGAGTGAATGCAACCTTCCTCTACTTTTTGGTTCTATTCAGGCCATCAAAGGATTAAGTGATGCACACCCACATTGGGGAGGGCCATCAACTCAAAATATTACTCTTATATTCAAAACAAACTCTCATATTCTCTTTGGAAAAACTCTTACAGACACACCCAGAAATAATGTTTTAACAGACATCTGGGCATCTTATGGCTCCATCCATTTGATACATAAAATTAACTATCACAAGATGCTTTTTGGATATCCAAGTAGTGATACTGGGTTAGCAGTTGGAAATAGGCATCTGGACTACAGGGGGATGGCGATAACTAGAGTTAATCATTTTGGAGTAATAATGTACAGGTAATATTTAAAGCCATGAAATCTGATGAAATCTCCAAGGGAGAGAGTGTAAATTGAGAAGAGAATAAGTTTACATACTGAAACTGGAGGAATAGCAATGTGTAGGGGTCAGAAAGATGAGGAAAAAACATTAGTGGAGACCAAGAAACAGCAGCGAGGGAGGCAGGAGGAAAACCTAAGAATGGGTTATCCTGGGAGCCAAGTGAAGAAGGAGCTTAGAGAGTAGAAAATGATCAGCTTCATCAAAAGCTGCTGATAAGTCAAGTGGAAGAGAACTGAAAATTGGCCAGTGAATCTAACTTCCAAGTCATTACTAACCTGGACAAAGGCAGCATATAGGGAGGGATGGAAGATGGGATCATAAAATTCATTAGACAGATCTTTGTAAGGATTAAATTCTTGGGATGCAGGATGATTTGTCCAAGAGTTCTTGAGAAAACCTTCTTCCTGAAGGTTTAATGTGAGTTTTGGAGCAGGGAAGGGTATAAAGTCTAAAATTTTAATAATATTTTAATCACCAAGTGTAGCGTACTTTGTGTGTACAAAATTTTAAAATTTATATACTTTTTTCAAAACAAACTGTTCATTCACTAACTACTGGAGACCCATAATTTAGTCAACTTCATTTCTATTCCTCATATCTCTTTTCCTTCTGTGCGTTCTGATGTTTCCTCTGCTATGTACTAATTGTCTTTCTTTTCTTTGGCTACTCTTGAAATCTTGACCGTCTTTTTGCTCTTTTCATCTCCAAATCTGCTAAATAGACTTCTCAGTAAAAGAGACTGTTTTGGTCTCCTCCAATTTCTTCTAGTTTATAATCTCATTAAGATTTCCATGCAGGATGGGCCTGGTGTCTGCCTCTTTGCTTCTTCATGGAATGAGAACCTGGCCGTCATATTGCTTGATTTGTTTGATCTTTTTCAGCATGCCATCCTTATCTCTGCTCTCACAGCCTAGTCATCTTGAGAGCAAGAAAAGGCACAAATTCTGGACATAAAGGAATTTAAACAAGCTGATGTCAGCAGCTAAAAAATCCACCTGAGTCCAGTGTAGAAAATGAAGCTTGTGGGGAGATTTCTCTCTCTGTATTATTCCCCAAATCTGGACTATCCTTGTCATAGATCCTTTCTTCTCTCCTTCTCCGAGTCAACTGTAATTTTTTGTATTTACTTTTTATTTTCTATATTCGTTGTCTCTGCTTCAGATTCTGATGCAGCTGTAGCTGCCCTTTTCTACGTTTCAGCTGAGCTACCCTACTCCCTTAAAGAGGAAGCTTCTCTTCTTGTTTTTCTGTTTAGAGTCCCTGGGTTTTCATGAATATGCAGCTCTGAAATTCTCCAGTAATGTCTTTCTGAGTGGCCCATAGAGGTGCCCTCTGGATGTAGCAATAGTCATCCATCATATGGATATACATTTGGTCCTGGGAGAAGAAGGGTTGGGGCTGTAGAGTACATGATTTCATCATAATTGTCCTTAACTTTATTTCTACCTCTGAAACAAGTGATAGCTATTCTCAACTGTTATTTCTGGCATTATATTTTAGTTGTTTTAAGTTGCTTTAAAATATTACCTCTGAAACTTTGACTTGGTATTTTATTGATGGTGAAACTTCTCTGAATTATCTTTGTTACTTAAACCTCTTTAATTAAGATGGTGCTACACCCAAAATTGGCTTCTGGACTGATGGATTACTCTGTGACTGGGTTCCACTAATTTAGTTCCACAACACTGGTAGTTTGACTAGCTGATCAGCCAATAGATTGAACGAACTATTTTGTTCTTTATATGTTGTGTAGACCATGAAATAGGGGCTATGAAAAATGCAGTAAAGATTATCCCAAAAGGTAGGTGGTCATGAAAACCAAGCCAACAGGTAACAGAAAGGCACAGCAGTACTTATTAAATTTACTTTAGAACTACTGCCATACTTTCTTAATTTTTTTTCCTAACTTATTTTGGGCTTAGAGCCAAAAGTTGTTGTCATGAGTATTTCATTATACTTCTCTCTACTCTAACTTTCCTTCTATACTTTATCTGCACAGGAGTCAGGGTATGATTTCCTTCTGTGCTGATCATGCTGTATGGCTGCATTAGTTTGAGCAAGGACCTTATTTTCTAAAATACTAAGAAAAAGATCTGAAAAAAAGTATAAATTCAATGCACAAATCAAGGAATTAAAAGTTCTTTTTATACTTACTGCTCAGTGAGAGTGAAGTCAATGTGCTCTTCCCCTGGTCTCTAAACGTCTTTGGATGTATCTGAAATTATTTCATAAAAACTCACCTTTTGGCATAACAAATGGTTATCTATGTCTTCAGGGACTTACTACTCTTTAAATGCCAACTTGAATCTCAAAATTCAGATTTAAGATGAATAAATGTATTACAAGCTATAGAAATAATTTTGGGGGAAAACCCCCCAAATATATAATTTCTATTTATTTATTTTACTGGCAGTGTGCAGGTGGAAAGATGGTTTTCTTTTCCATACGTGTCTTTATATAGTCAATGAATCATTTTGTTTGAAGGAAGTTCTCTTTAGATTTAAGATCATTTCCTCAAATACTATACTTGTAGGAGGGGAAAAAAGTGCCATATAATTTTAAAAGTAGAGAGGCCTTCAAAATGTATAAGTTAAATTATAGGATGGCAAAAACCTAGAAAACTTGAGTGATTTGTCCAAGTTTGTGCCATAAGTGCTTGCATTTTTTTTCCTTTTTCACACTGACTTTCAAATACATTCAGCTTATATTTTCAACTTGCGTATTCAGTTATATATTTATATCCACTGGATTCTATTCTCTCATTTAATGGATTTTCTCACTCTTGGAGGTTTTTTGGATTAATCATAATGCAACTCAGAATCTGAAAATAGTATGTTAATCATTTACAGCAATAGTAGTTATTTTATTGCTTAATAAAAACTATAGTAACTGGCTGGCCAGACCGATTAAAATATAAACCAGATATTACCACAGTAATTTACTTTTTAAAAAAATTTTTTTAAGTTTTTATTTATTTATTCATTTAAGTAGTCTCTGCACCCACTGTAGGGCTTGAAGTCATGGCCCCAAGATCAAGAGTTGCACGCCCTTCTGACTGAGCCAGCCAGGCATGCCTATAGTAATTTACTTTTGTGTGTTGATCACAAAGGAAACTTTCTGAGCTCACTGGAACATTTGGGTTGCTATTAAATCTGGAGTAGAACTGTCATGGGTGCCTATAGGTTTCCTTCACTTCTATGAGTGTTTTTCCCACAGTCTACTGAGTAGGTAGCGTGCCGTGAAACCTTGCCCACTCCGGTCATTTCTGATTAGATAAAGGGTGTATTTTTGATCCAAGCTATGCCAATTCTATTCCTTCTGCCTAGAAATTGTCGACCATGAGTGTAAGTAGTTAGCTATAGGTATTGGATATTATCTCAGAAATATCAGACCTGGATTTGCCATGGGCATGCAGAACAGAGGAAGCCAGTTTAGCCCCATTAGCAAAGAATGAAGTGGGGAAAACAGGCATGAAAGACAGAGACAGAGACAGAGAGATAGAAGAAGAAAGGAGGGGAAAGGAGAAGAGAGGAGGGGAGGGAGAGGGGAAGAGAAGAGAAAGGAGAAGAGGAGAAAGGAATGACCAAGCTTTTTTCCCCAAGGGCTTTCCAATTAATTTGTTACCTCCTTATGGGTTTTCCAGACCCAGCACTGCCCTTAGGACAGACAAACCTCTGAATCTTCAAAATAAACTCCCTTTCAGCCAAATCTTTGCAATCCACATAAATTAGGATGACCATCAGTACTGCCAGGAAGGAAGGCTTACTGGAGTATTGGGCAACGTTTAAAGGATTCATAAATAATCTTGAAGCAGTGTAGCAGAGTATCAAAACTCTGAGCCAGACACCCTGGGTTCAGATCCGATCTCTACCACACACTGGCTGTCCAATTTGGACAATTTTTTTTTTTTACCTCTTTTTCTGTGTACGATAGAGATAAAAATAGTGCCTACTTCACAGGGTTGTTGTGAGGACTTAGTGATTTAATTCATATAAGGGCTCACATGAATGTTTGGCTCACAGGAAATCTATCTAGGTGTTAGCTATTAAACTATTATTATTTTATAACACTTTATTAGCTGGAGTAAAATAGCTAACACTATTTAACTTTAAGGACAGTAACTCTTTTCATGGTGAGGAATAGCTAAATAAAGTTAGTGGCCTGTGTATTGAACACAGTGATTGCCACATAATTTTTTTCCATAATATTCTGGAAAGCCAGAAATAAACCACCCCCATGTAGAAACTATAGAATTGTGGTTAACAGTGGTTTTGGGCATATATTCTTATATTTTATTCTTATTTTAAAACAAAATGAGGTTTTGTATGTAAGTAGCAATCACAGATTATATGTTTATTTGTCAGCAGGATGTTTCAAAATAACTTATTTTCAGAATTGCTTGTTTCCACATAGAATACTAATTACATATTGGAAAGTATACATAAATAATAAAATTGCCATATTGTAAATATAATATAAAACCAACAGCATAGCATTTGCATCTAGAAAGTATTGAAGCTGACATATTGTTTATGACTTCTTATGGGCTAAATATATTGTGCTTCACTGAAAGCTGGCAAATCTTTATTTATTTATTTGTGTATTTATTTATTTTAGAAATATAAAATGCTTTCTAAATAGGCATCACTTATCAAAATGTGCATAAATGTGTTTGTTAGAGGAAAAAGAAACAATAAGATGTATTTTTAAGAGATAGAGAATGCAACTTACAAATAATATATTGTTACTCTTTGGTTCCTGGTGTCTAGTTTTTGGTGATTGGATCAATTTCATTTTATAATAATATTTGGATTTTATATTCTTTTTCTGAAAATAATATTCATCATAAAAATGTATGCGTTCCCTTGATAACTGGCTTAGGTATAAGTTAAAGACCTTGATTAATGGATGGATTTTTCCACTGCCTTACTATTCACAATATTTCAGAGAAACACTCAGCTTACCTTTCTAAGAGTTTTTTCTCCTTTGCATAATTTATAGATCAGATTGCTCCTTCTGTTTAATAACAACATTTTACCCTTGCCTATGAAAATAGATTGAACGGTTTATATTTAAAGAATTTGAAAGTAAAAACAAACCATAAATTCCATAGTTCAGTGGAAAGAACATCGATGTGAAAATAGGCAGAATGGATTCAAGTCATGACCATTTGTTGTTTGACACTGCTCAAGCTACATAAGTTTTCTTAGTTTCTGTTTCCTTATCTGTAAAACTGGGATAATAATATTTGCCTTGTCGTTTTACTGTGAGCATTACATTAGATCCTATGTAAAACTCCTAATATGAGTCCTAGCATGTAGCAAGTACTTCAAAATGTGGCTACTGTTGTTACAAGACTTACATTTGTAGGTATAGGATTTTACAACAGTTTGATAATTAAAGATGACATAAATTTTAAAACAGGAAATAAAAATCAGTACATGTGTATCAGAACATATGTGGTTGAAAATTTTTCAAGGACATTATTCTCTCTTGATTTTGCTAGAACATCAGTTCAATTTAGAGAGGCCTGTTTCCATCCATATAATGACTCTGCTCCACCCTGGTCAAGGTTGATTAGCGTGAACAGTGGTGAGAGGAAGTAGCACTAGAGATGCAAACTCACTGTGTAAAAAGAGAAATCATGTGATAAGGAGATTTTGGTACAACCTGCTGGTGTTTGTAGCCATGGAAGGAAAAGCAGCCCAGCTCCTTAGTTCTCTTTCAAGTAGAACTAGCTCTTTTCTGGAACATTTTATTGGAACGTACAACATACTTTTGCCTTTTAAAAATCAGCTACTGGCATGAAGTTCAGTTGCCTTTTGAATGTATCACCCGTTCTCTAATATGATTCACTGGAAGCGCAGAATTTACTTTCCCGTTTTCTCATACAAATAATTTTTCATGAATACTTTAGATATTGTGGAATAATTGCCTCAGTTTTTTTTTTTAAGATTTTTTATTTGTTTGGAAGAGAGAGAAAGAGAGATTGTGCACGCACAGTGGGGGAGGGACAGAAGGAAAGGGAGAAGGAGAAAGTCTCTCCACTGAGCAGGGAGCCTGACTTGGAACCCGATCCCAGGACCCTGATCAAGACCTGAGCCAAAAGTAGACGCTTGACCAACTGAGCCACTCAGGCGCCCCTAATTGCCTCAGTTTTTATGACTTATCACAGATTCTATGGAAATGATTGAACTGGCCTCAGAGTCTGTAGTTACAATGTACATTTTTAAAGGTATCACAATTTAATCACACAAAAATGAATGTCTAAAAATGAGTATAGTATACCTTTCCCCCGGTGGGATAGATACCTTTAGGGACTAAGATAGATAATCATTCAAGCAGTCATTTAAATGTCTTGCTTGTTGTCATTCTTGAGACCTCTTTACAGTGTTCTTACAATTTTCATTTTAAGGTTATTTTTAGAATAGAACTACTTTACTATTAAGGCATCTTAACCTGTGCTTCACGGGGAGTCGAATGACAGAGGAAATTTGACGTATTATGTTTAACAGGTTGCTAAAAATTTATTATAATCTAAAGCACTCTCTTGCATATGCCTAATTTTATGTTTGCTCTAAACTTCAGCAACTTGCTATCATCTGACCACAAGAACCATTAAATCCTCCTATCTGGGAGCCTGCAGTTCCAACAACTCCCTCTACACATGAAATGAGTGACACAGAAAGCCCAGGACACCCAAACAAGTGACCTCTATGGAAAAATAGAACTGAAAGCACACAGTCTGTGGTTCAGGATGTTCCCTGGGAGCTCAGAGAGAAAATGTGCAATGCCTCCAAAGCCATGTTGCTTGAAAACTAGTGAGTGGAAAACAAAACAAAACAAAAAAACAAAAATGAGAAATAATAAGTAAACCATGGAGAGAAAGCCAGAGAGCTAGATAGTGAGGATGCAGATAGATGCTAACAAGTAGAGACAAACAACAAAAGAGGTAGAGGGACCCCCGCCCCCTGCCCATTTCTGTATTTGGGAAAGAAGTGAATGGCTATCTTTGTTTACTTTTATCAGACTGTCGTATAGTACCTAGCAAATAATAGAGGCATAATAAAGAGACTGTTAATGAATGAAGAATAAATGGATACCCTTAGGGAAGAGGGGTGTCATTTTAACCAAACATTAGCTGAAGAATAAGTAGGTAGCAATGTGACTGGGAGAGAGCAAAGAGCCATCTTCATCAGAAAAGTGTTCCAGTGCCCTAAGATTACACGATAAAAGAAAATCGGAGGGGTGATCAGTCCTAGCTTTTTGAAGATCTAAAATTCCCTTGAGAAAATGGGATTAGAATCTGGCATTTTCATAAGGTGTACATGACCTATTGACTAGGGAGAGCATGAAATTTTGCCACCAAGTAAAGTTATAAAGCTGTTGATCTATCGTGCCAAAATTAAGATTTTCTATCTCAATCTTGTGTCTGTGTTTCTGTTAAAAGATCAACTAATGAGGACAGATTATAGGGTATTTTGTCTTATTATCAGTTTAGATTCAAAGAATTGCATCTGATCCTGGACTTTTTCCACAAGAGCTTGGCAAATGATGATCCATCCTATAAGCAAAACACCTATTATTCTAGCAACACTAATTTCTTTTTAACTTAAAAAGTATCTACAGACTGATGGAGTGAATTACTTAAATGTGTGCCAAGAATCAGTCCTCCAGACTGAGAAATATGTTTGAAGTGAAAATTATTTATAATACCCTCTGTA